>NC_046004.1:3630111-3715111 GCF_010909765.2 Amblyraja radiata | reverse complement strand
ACCCTGCATGAAATGGCATGAAACTGCATTTGAAATTGGTGGCCTTATGGGGCTTTTTCACGGGGCGACTTGACGCAAGAGTTAACCAGAGTTTAACATCGTGGGAACCTCGTGCGATAACAGTACGGCATTCGTGGACCACCGTGGGCCACCGTGGCGCTAACGGCAGGTAATCGTGTAACTTGGTGACTCGGGAGAATATTCAAGCAAGTTTGAATTTCTCCAAGAGTGACTTGTACACTTGTGGTTGAGCATTGCAACATTATATTAATGTAGTGGCCAGTGCGATATCCGTGCGATATCCGTAATAACTCTTGGGGTTACCGTGGGAACTCCTGCGAACGGTAAACCCGGAAGCTGGACAGAGGGGACAGAAGGTGAGTAAAAATTGTCTTCTATGGGATTGAATTTAAAAAATAAAGATTTGCATCCGCATATGGACATCACCTTATTCATGAGTTATGTTAATGAGATTCAAGAATCTTTAAAAGGGACTTTACTGAAAGGTCCCGCATTTTTAGGGTCCGTGAGAAATTTTTCACATGTACTTCTTTGAGAGATACAGCTCGGAGTCCTCGCCGACTAGCGATCGATGCCTTTCCGAAGCAGGGTCCGGAACGCTACCAATCAATGTTCTCCAGAGACCCGTGTAAGGAGTGAACTGCACATGCTGGTTTAAATCGAAGACAGACACAAAAAGCTGGAGTAACTCAGCGAGTCAAGCAGCATCTCTGGAGAAAAATAGGCGATGTTTCGGGACGAAACACATCTTCAGACTCAATTCCCCCCCCCCCCCAACTCCCACCCACACACACAAATGCAAATGCTGGAGAAACTCAGCGGGTGCAGCAGCATCTATGGAACGAAGGAACTAGGCAACGTTTCGGCCCGAAAAATTGCCTATTTCTTGTGCATGTGTCGGAATGAACAGCAGATGCCGGTTTAAAGAGAATGCTGGAGTAACTCGACGGCAGGCAGCATCTCTGGGGAGAATGAATGGGTGACATTTCGGGTCGAGACCCTTCTGATATGCTGCTTGTCCCGCTGAGCTACATGTTGTGTCTATCTTCGTTTTAATCCAGCATCTGCAGTTCCTTCCTGGCCGAACCCGATTGAAAGATGAGAGGCTGGGCGATAGAGCACTGGGTGTAACAAGGATCAGGCTTCAGTAAGCAAAGTAAAGAGAGGTGGCAACGTTATGGAAATGAAGCGGGTAATCCGAGTGATGGCGAGACGGTATCCTCTAATGTGTCGGGAAGAACTGTAGATGTTGGTTTGCGCCGATGATAGACACAGTAATACTGGAGACAGACATAAAATACTGGACAGGCAGCATCTGGATAAAAGGAATGGGTGACGTTTCGGGACGAGACTCTGAAGAAGGGTCTCGAACCGAAACGTCACACATTCCTTCTCTCCAGAGATGCTGCCCGTCCCGCTGTGTTACTCCAGCATTTCGTGTCTATCTTCCGTATGCTCCGTGATGGTCATCTCGGAGTCAAGTGGCAACTCTGGTCTGTAGACACGAGGAACTGCAGATGCAGGAATCACGAGCAAAACACAGAGCGTTGGACGAGCCTGGCCCTTTGAGTTCCTCTATCACTTTGTGTTGAAGTCAGGTCTGGACATTGCTTGGCTCAGTCTCAGGCGCCGGCTAACTAGGAAGGTCGAGTCAAAGTCCAGCACTAACACTCAAGAAATAACGTTTGCGGCCTGATGTTCCCAATATTTAATTGAAATCATTAATAAAGTAAATAAATAGATACCGGTCTAATCAGTATATACGGGATTGGACAGGCTAGATGCAGGAAGAATGTTCCCGATGTTGGGGGAGTCCAGAACCAGGGTCCCAGTTTTACAGTCTACCGTGGGAACTCTTTAACTCAGTAAAGTAAAGTAGCCTTTATTGTCATATCAGCGCACAGGCAGCAGTTGATTGTTGCTCTATTCAGTTTCCCAGGGGGTCGGGACGGGACTGGACTTGGGAGGGAAAGGTGGGGGAGTCGAGGGAGAGGAGGGGGAGACAGATGGGGGTGTCTTCATTTACTGGCAGCGGGTGTCTGTCACTGAAACAGGCAGGTGAGATTTCACATCCACCTTGTGTGTGCCTCTCTCTCTCTCTCTCCCTCCCTCCCTCTTACACAGGCTGAGAGACTCTGCCTCTGTGAGTGTACGTCTCTTTCTCCCCCTCTCCCACACACAGTAAGACCGAGGTACTGTGCTCAGTCCATCTGTGTCTCCCACATACACAGTAAAACATGTCTCCAAATGAGCCAATTCAACCAAGGGAGGATATTTATAGTGTGTGAAAAAAAAGTGACATCATTTGTGCCACGTGATGATTTGACAACACTTCACAATGTTCATTCAAGATTTAACGGGAAAGCTCGGGAGACGGACAAGTCACTCGCACAAATAACAGAAATGCCGAGTACCGTGGGAACTCTTTATCTACCCCCCGTTATATCGTGTGATATCGTGCTAGACCACGACCACTTCACTCTGGTTACATCTTGCGTCAAGTCGCCCCGTGAAAAAGCCGCATTACACCCTGCATGAAATGGTATCAAACTGCATTTGAATTTGGTGGCATTGCACCATGCATGAAATGGTATGAAACTGCATTTGAATTTCGTCGCCTTGCACACTGCTTGAAATGGTATGGAATTGCACTTGCATTTGGTGTCCTAGCACCCTGCTTGAAGTGGTGTGAAAACTGCACTTGAATGTGTTGGCCTTGCACCCTGCTTGAAGTGGTCGGAAACTGCACTTGACTTTGGTGGCCCTGCAACCTGCTGAAATGGTAGGAAACTGCACTTCAGTTCGGTGGCATTGCACCCTGCTTGTAGTGGTAGGAGAATGCACTTGAGTTTGGTGGTCTTGGAACCTGCTTGAAGTGGTATGAAACTGCACTTGAATTCGGTGGCCTTGCACCCTGCTTGAAGTGGTCGGAAACTGCACTTGAATTCGGTGGCCTTGCACCCTGCTTGAAGTTGTAGGAACTGCACTGGCATTCATTGGCCTTGCACCCTGCTTGAGGTGGTAAGAAACTGCATTTGAATTCGGTGGCCTGGAACCCTGCGTGAAGTGGTATGAAACTGCACTTGAATTCGGTGTCCTTGCACCCTGTTTGAAGTGGTATGAAACTGCACTTGAATTCGGTGGCCTTGCACCCTGCTTGAAGTGGTAAGAAACTGCACTTGAATTTGTTGGCCTAGCACCCTGCTTGCAATGGTAGGAAACTGCATTTGAAATTGGTGGCCTTGCTCCCTGCTTGAAATTGAATTTCAAACTATAGCAGTGAGTCAACTGACATCCCGCCAGCCGTGAGTGAGCTATCAGCACATCAGACTTGAGTGCCAGAGATGCCATCCCAATAATCCATGTGGCCCACAATGTCCATACTAGTCATATGGAAACATGTCCCTTCATCCCACAACACCCATAATAGCAATCCAGAAGCTCCCTCCTCTCTTCGGGTGAATGTCCAGCCACCTCAGCAAGAGCTGAACTCGAGCCCACGAGGCAGCAGCCTCGCAGCAGCAACAATAACTTTTGTGTTTGAGGAAGAAACGTGCATGTATATATAACCGATAATGCCCCAATAAAGAAAGCGTTGATTCACGACGTTTGTTGCCTCTACAATGTAGTGCTAAGGGTCTTAAAAGCGCTGGTAAGGCCGCATTTTGAGTATTGTCAACACTTTTTGGCACCATTTCTGCGGAAGGATGTGCTGGTTCTGGAGAGGGTCAAGAGGAGGTTTACAAGAATGATCCCAGGAATTAGTAGGATAACCAACAGTGAGCGTTTGTCAGCAATGGGCTTGCACTCGCTGGAGGTAAGAAGAATGAGTTGACGTGGAAAAGCTTTTCCCACTGAGAGTAGGGAAGATTCAAACAAGGGGACATGACTTGAGAATTAAGGGACTGAAGTTTAGGGGTAACATGAGGGGGAACTTCTTTACTCAGAGAGTGGTAGCTGTGTGGAATGAGCTTCCAGTGAAGGTGGTGGAGGCAGGTTCGTTTTTATCATTTAAAAATAAATTGGATAGTTATATGGATGGGAAAGGAATGGAGGGTTATGGTCTGAGCGCAGGTATATGGGACTAGGGGAGATTATGTGTTCGGCACGGACTAGAAGGGTCGAGATGGCCTGTTTCCGTGCTGTAATTGTTATATGGTTATATGGTTATATGGGAGAGGGAGCTCATTGAAGCATAGAGAATAGTGAAACGCTTGGATACACTGGATGTGGGGAGGATGTTTCTTTTAATGGTAATCTAGGGCTCGAGTTCACGGCCTCTGAATGAAAGGACGTTCTTTTTGGAAGGAGCTGAGGAGTAATTTATTGAATCAGTGGGTGGTGAATCTGTGGACGTCTGTGCCAAAAAAAGTCTGTAGAGGCCAAGTCAGTGGATATTTGAAAGCAGAGATAGATAGATTTTTGATCACTACAGGTGTCAGAGGTTATGGGAAGGCAGGAGAATGGTGTTAGGATGCAGAGATATATCCGCATTGATTGAATGGCCGAGTAAACTTGATGGGCTGAATGGCCGAATTCTACTCGTATCACTTCTGACAGTATGACCTTCTCAGTTAAAATACCCTGATCATGTTCTCAATTCTGAGAGTAGCAGATTACTTCATTTCCCGTATCACCTGCATGAATCATTTTGACACTTCGTCATGTTGTTTTAGCATGTTACTATGAGAATGCATTGAAAAACCCTTTCTTCGCATTGACAGAATGTCCCGTTCACGGCTGTTCCCATTGATGCGCCCATCAGCAGGAGATGCAAGCCTGGGTACTCCACTCGGCTGCGAACGGCCCCAGTACGGATGTGGCCATGGAGAGTCGCGATCCCTACTATCGGTCAAGAGCAACAATAGTGTCGGAATTGAAGAAAGACAACCGCATTAATGTTGAGGCACCGCATGAACATAAAGCAATGCTTAAACCAAGGTTGTTACCTTGCGATTACCGACGGCTGAACTGGAAACATAGAAACATATAAACATAGAAAATAGGTGCAGGAGGAGGCCATTCGGCCCTTCTAGCCAGCACCGCCATTCATTTTGATCATGGCTGATCGTCCCCCATCAATAACCTGTGCCTGCCTTCTCCCCATATCCCTTGACTCTTGACTCCACTAGCCCCTAGAGCTCTATCTAACTCTCTCTTAAATCCATCCAGTGACTTGGCCTCCACTGCCCACTGTGGCTAGGAATTCCATAAATTCACTACTCTCTGGGTGAAAAAGTTTTTTCTCAGTGTTAAATGACCCCCTCCCCCCAGTGGCCCCCTGGTTCTGGACTCGCCCAACATTGGGAACATTTTTCCTGCATCTAGCTTGTACAGTCCTTTTATAATTTTATAAGTTTCTATAAGAACCCCCTCATCCTTCTAAAGTCCAGTGAATACGAGCCGAGTATTTTCAATCTTTCCTCATATGCCGGTCCCGCCATCCCAGGGATCAATCTCGTGTACCAATGCTGCACTGCCTCAATCACAAGGATGCCCTTCCTCAAATTAGGAGACCAAAACTGTACACAATACTCCAGATCTGGTCGCACCAGAGCCCTATACAACTGCAGAAGAACCTCTTCCTCTTATACTGAAATCCTCTTGTTATGAAGGCTAACATTCCATTAGCTTTCTTCACTGCCTCCTGCACCTGCACAAGGACGCTCAGGTCTCGCTGCAACTCCCCCTTACCTAACTTCAGCCCATTGAGATATAATCTGCCCCCGTTTTTGCCGTCAAAGTGGATAACCTCACATGTATCTATATTATAGTGCATCTGCCATGCATCTGCCCAATCACTCAACCTGTCCAGGTCACCCTGCAACCTCCTAACACCCTCTTCACAGCTCACACTGCCACCCAGCTTTGTGTAATCCGCAAACTTGCTGGTGTTGCTCCTAATTCCCTCTTCCAAATCATTAATATATATGGTAAACAGTTGCAGCCCCAACACCGAGCCTTGCGGCACTCCACTCGCCACTGCCCGCCATTCTGAAATTGATCCGTTACCTCCTTCTCTTTGCTTCCGGTCTGCCAACCAATTTCATATCCATGTCAACACCCTACCCACAAAACCATGTGCTCTAATGTCACCAGTCTCCTGTGCGGGACCTTATCAACGGCTTTCTGAAAGTCCAGATACACTACATCCACCGGCACCCCTTCATCCATTTTCCTCGTCACATCCTTAAAAAATTCCAGAAGTTTAATCAAGCATGATTTCCCTTTCATAAATCCATGTTGACTTGGACTAATCCTTTTACTGCCATCTAAATGCCCCCATTATTACCTCTTTAATAATAGACTCCAGCATCTTTCCCACCAGTCAGGTCAGACTAACTGGTCTGTAATTTCCCGTTTTCTCTTTCGCTCCTTTCTTGAACAGTGGGATAAAATTAGCTATACTCCAATCCACAGGAACTGATCCTGAATCTATTGAACATTTTCAGTCTACCTTGGCCAGCTCCCCTCTCATGCCTTTGGAGTAGCGAATCCACTCCCGATGTTAGAATGCCACAAACAGTATCCAAGTAGATTGAAAATGATGGATGTATTGGACCGCCGCCGCGTGTACTACTAATTGACGAGTAGATCTCTCTCATAGCAAACTTCAGAGCGATGATATCATGATTCCTATAGCCTGGACATAACTTTGTGTCTCCATGGGATATTGAGTCGCAGTGTATCAGGCAATGCCGGCTCCTTTTTTTAAATGATGATAATAAACAGTTATTGTGCAAGTTGTTTTCAAGATCAGGCAGCAATTATTCTATAAATGAGGGTCATCTCGGGGTTTGAACGACAGTTAAGACTGAACAGTCTGGGCGTAACGAAAGCTCGACCACGTTCTCATAAAGGGAACTACAGATGTGTGCAACCGTTGAATTGGATGGAATGCAACAGAGGTAATTTATTGTGTTTGTTTGCATTTAATTTCAGATGTCTATCTTTTATTTTAAACCATTAGAAGCATTTTGAATAGTTTGCCTCCAACAGCAGGATATGATGGCGAATTTTTTCACGATATTCTACACTCTTGTTGCAGTCATTGGGACCTCTGGTAAGTATTTCTTGCAAAATATTACTTATTGGGAATTGACTATTTCAGAATGGTGAAAGGACTTTAACCTTTTACTTCCTCACTATTAATGTGTTGTTGACGTTCCATTCATTGTCAACAGCCTCTCAGTTCGCTGGCGACGTTGCTTCACATTTCCGACCTTTTATAGGATTTAGAATTATTTCGCCACATACTGATTGCTGTCACTAAACAATGAGCGATGTGGCAGTTCAGTTATACTCATTTCATGTCTCGTAATTTCGGGAGTAGCTCATCGGAGCTGATCCACAATTTCCACGGAAATGCGGACGTGTTCCCCTTATTATCATGTGCTGCAATGCAACCGCTAATCCGAATTATTTGAAGAATTGGTATGTCGTTCGAGCGCATTTAAAATGCACCGAGGCAATTGGAACTGTCCATGTCCGCAACACTGCCCAACTTCTCGCTGTAGCCTTATTATTGTGGGTAAATAAAACCGATCTTTTATTTGATCTGATTTCATTTCCTTTTTTATTTGAGTAGTCTCTTACCTTTACAATTTGATAAATTAGTTACCTCGAAGACGTCTCTGGTACTCCTTGTTGCTCTACTGTTACATAACTCTCAGTCGGCTTCATCAGTTAATGTGTTTGTTATAACCTTGCTGGAGAATACTAGCGGGTGCTGTAATCTCTGCGAGGGTCGACAGTAAATGCCAGGTATAAAGCACTTCACTAGTTTTGTGGACGCGTCGAGATTACGGATGTCCACGAGGCGTAATATGCGGGCGTTAATATTTCTAACGCGTTTCGATTGTCTGTTGTAATTTGTCACGTTGACTCTTTTATTTTCTTTCTCTCAAGCTAATTTGTTAACAATCGTCATTCTCAGCCGAGGAAAGTGTGGTCTCTCCAAATGCATCACCTACTATCTCGTGTCGATGTCTGCGGCGGATCTAATGGTTGTGATCCTCGAAGTCCTGATGTTCCAAATGATTGAAGCATACGATTTTTACTGGTTTGTTCATCAACCTTCTTTATACAAGCTGATCGTGGTTCTGAGAAAAGCTCCGTTCTGTCTTGTCCACTATACCTTCTGCAAGGTGGTTTTAGATTGTTCTGTCGGCTTACGGTCGCTTTCACCTTCGATCGGTTTGTGATCATTTGCTGGGCTACGTTTAAGACAAAATACTGCACCCCAAAAATTGCGGGATTGATTATTGGCACAATCTGCGTCACGTTCTGTTTAAAGAATATACCGTTTTATTTCATGTACATGCAGGCATCAACTATTTATTTCGGTTATTGGCAGTGTACCTTTAAACCCGCTTTTCGTACGTCTGAAGGATTAGAGGGTCTTTATTGGGTGGACGTTCTGTTGAACCCGCTTCTTCCGTTCTTCCTCATTTTGACCCTCAATTCATTGACTGTCAGTCAGATCCTGGCGGCGAGCAGACTCCGCCGAGCGCTTAAGGGACAGAGAAATGAGATCAAGCAGCGAGATCCTGAGATGGAGACCCGGCGACAATCCATCATTCTCCTCTTCACCGTTTCAGTGAGTTTCGTTCTCTGCTGGGCGACAACCACGCTGGTCTTCATTCTCAGGAGATGTCTCTACACTGACCTGGAGACGTCTATCCGGCTTAATTTTGCAAAGCAAGTGGGGTATGCCGTTCAGCATCTCAGCTGCTGCGCAAACACATTTATTTACGGAGTGGCTCAGACCAAATTTAGAGAGCAACTGAAGATTGCGATCAGCTTTGCCATTCTCCACTTATTAAAATGTTGAGGTACTATATCGAAAGGTAAAATGGTCCAATAACCTTCTTCTATTCTGAGAAAGCAGAGAAGTTCTGCAACCTTCACTGGAATCGACCTCGGTTAACCTCGTGCAACTAATCTGATATTAAATCCAATCGAGGTCACAGTCTGAGTCGTCTCGATGCATTCATTTCCAATATAGAATGTGAAGGTTAGTTTCAAGTCGGGACTCATTTTCAAGCAAATGTTGATGTTCATCAATGACGTATTGTCAGTTAACGTTGTCGGTATCGTGCACAGTTTCGGACAGCGACGCAATCTGTGATTCTCGACGTCTACCCGACGTCTGTGTATCGCCGATAACGATTACCGCTGTATTCAGTGTCTGACTCCATTATTTAGTAAAGTAACGCTTCAAATGAGAGCGGTGTGAAATATAGATACCAATCATCACAATATAGTCACCGTCGCTTTCAACCCGTGGACTTTCAAGTGATTCCTGTCTGCCTGTCCAATGCAAGGTTTGCGCCCAGTCAGTTGTATGATTTTACAACGTATCCCCTTCTCAGTTCATTCCGCTTCCGACCGACGGAAATAGGGATAAGTTGTGCTCCATAAAGCTTTAAAAATTCCCGTGAATTAATTGTTATTCGCCGACAGTTCCGCTGCTTCTTATTGTAAGTGAATGACACTTTTTAGTGATATACATTGCCTGCATGAAGTATCTATAGGGTGATGTGCCACTGACTGGTCATGTCGGTATTCTTTGTTCACTCCTATACCCCATTGAAGCGTGTCCGGCAATTCTGCTCTCGCTCACCATACCACCCCCCCCCCCACCCACCCAAGGCGTAATAGAAACACCCTGTACCATATGCCAGCCTTTGAATCAGATACACCATACCGTTGTATTTACGGTACCTTCAACAGCATCACACGACCGGTCACATCTTTCCATTACCACCTTTTATTTTATTTTTCTTTCATTTGTATTTATTAGTAGTGTACATTACAGTAATATAACCCAAAAATAACATAATACATTTCCTGTACCACTTCATATTTTAAACTTTAAAAAGAAGAAATGTAAAGAGAGTTAGATAGGATAGTAAGTGCGTGAAAGAGTGATCAAGAGAGACCCTTAGAAACGTAAAACTCGAAAAAGAGGTAAGAGGAAAGCCAAAGAAAAAGAAATACATAAAAAGAGAACAGAAGATATATAAAAGTAAACAAAGATAAAAGGGATATAACTACTTCGTATTTTTACTCACCTCTCACCAGGTCATGAACAATTTATTTTCAAAGTTATGTTGCAGCCTATACTTGTAATAAGTCGATAAATGGAGTCCACATCTTTTGGAAATGGTCTGGTTTACCTGCTAGGAGGAGTCTCATGTCTTCCAGGTGTAACATTTCGGTCATATTTGAAATCCACATATTTACCGTTGGTGTTCAAGAAGGAACTGCAGATGCTGGAAAATCGAAGGTACACAAACATGCTGGAGAAACTCAGCGGGTGCAGCAGCACCTATGGAGCGAAGGAAATAGGTGACGTTTCGGGCCGAAACACTTCTTCAGACTGAAGAAGGGTTTCGGCCCGAAACGTCACCTATTTCCTTCGCTCCATAGATGCTGCTGCACCCGCTGAGTTTCTCCAGCATTTTTATTTACCGTTGGTGTTGGGGCGTTTTTCCCGAATTTAAGTCTGATTTTTTCCCCGTTATTAAACTGTAATTAAGTAAGCTATTTTGGAACGAATTTAGCTCAAGGCTCAAGGCTTGTTCCAAAAATAATCATTCGTTATAATAAACGTTCGGTTTCAGTTTTATTTTAAATAATTTTGTAAAAATTCCATTCCAAAACTTTTGGATGTTTGTACAAAAAACAAAGGAATGTGCTATAGTTACTTCTTGGGATGGACATTTATGACAGATGGGGGAGACATTTGGAAACATTTACTTATTTTAGTTTTTCAGTAATACAGTCTATGTTAAGTTTTAAATTGGATTAGAATATGTCTCACATTGATTGAACATTTATGCACATATAGCAAGTGTTTATCCCACCTCTCTTCCGATTTTTTTAATAGCTAGTTCTTGTTCCCAGTCTCTTCTAATTCTATCGGATGTTGATATTTCTATATTTAGGATGATGTTAAATTAGCTGATTCCGCCTTTATATTCATTGCTTCGTCTAATAGGTCTGGAGACAACGTTTGATATTCTTGTGTATATTTTTTCAAATAGTCACGGATTTGAAAATATTTAAAATATTGATTACTTCTCAGATTGTATTTAATTTGTTGTTGTTGGAATGATAAAAACATGTCCATTCTCATACATGTCTCCATGCGTTTTTATTAATATTCTTTCCCAGTATGTAAATGATTTATCTGTAATAGATGGTTTAAACGACGGAGAAAGAAGTGATAGTTTCTTAATTTTAAGGTACATTTTATGTGTTTCCAAATTCTAATTGTACTATGAATAATTGGATTTTTACAGTATTTTGTATTATTCAATTTTATTCGTGGGAGAAGAATCGCTCCTATATTGAAAGGGGAACAATCATCTCTCTCCATTACTATCCAATCCACCTGCTGGGCAGAATTGTCCAACAGGTGAATCACATTTTTTACATTTGCTGCCAAATAATAATACAAAAAATTAGGGAGTGGCAATCAACCAAATTATTTAGGTTTGCACAAATGACTTCTTTGAATTCTATGGGATTATAGTCCCATATAAAATTTATGATATCGGAACCAATTTTTTAAAAACCTTTTTGGTAAGTATATTGGTATTGGTTGAAATAGATTTAAAATGTGTGGTAATCATTTTTATAGCATTTATTCGGCCTATTAAAGACATCGGAAGAGTTTTCCTAAATTTAATCAGGGCGTTCAATTTATTAAGTAGGGTCATATAGTTTGCAGTAAATGAAGATTTTTTATTTTCTACCAATTTCAATTCCCAATAGATTTAAAATTTTCTGCAGCAAATTTAAAAGGGAATTTTAACAGATGTGTTGAGTCTTGGGGTTTTATCGTCATAATTTCACTTTTATTCCAATTAATTCTATATCCTGAAAATTATCCATATTCCTCTATTAGGTTTAATATATTTGGTATACTGATTTGTGATTTTGTGATGTATCGCAGTACATCATCTGCATATAATGATATTTTATTATTTGAGTATTTTGTATTATAACAAAGGATATTCGGGTGTGTTCTAATGCTTTCAGCTAGAGGTACTATTACAAGACCAAATAGCAGAGGTGATACTGAACATCTCTGTCAATTGCCCCTTGATAATTTACATTTCGGGGACAATATGTTATTAGTTAATATTCTGGCATTGGGCCTGTCATATAATAGTTTTATCCATGAGACAAAATTCTCTCCCATTTGAAATGTTTGCAATACTTTAACAAGGTAGTCCCATTCCACTTGATCGAATGTTTTTTCTGCGTCCAATGAAATAATTGATCAGTCTTGTTCTTCAGTTTTATCTGAGTGCATTATATTAAACACACATCTCAAATTATTGCATGAATATCTTTTGGGTATAAACCCCGTTTGATCCGCATTTATTAATTTACTGACATATTTACTTAATCTTCTAGCTAATGGTCTCGTTAGTATTTTTTTGTTCTGTATTTAACAGCGCAATGGTTCTGTATGAACCGGGTTCTTCTACATCTTTATCTTTTTTTAGCTATAAGTGTAATCGTTGATTCCGCTAATGTTTCTGGTAATGTTTGTTTTTTTTAAAGCATATGTGTACATTGTATGTAAATGCGGTGTAATTATCTCATAAATACCTTTATAAAATGCATTACTAAATCCGTCTAGTCCTGTTTTTCCATTATTTAATGAGTTTATTGGTTCTCCTATTTCCTTACTTGAGATTTGTGCTCCTAATTCTTCTTGTTCAATCAGGTTAAGTTTTGGAAGCTTACATTTATCCAAGAACTCTATAACTTTAGTGCTATCTGCTGACGTTTTGGATGTGTATAAATGTTGATAAAATTGAGCATATCTTTTATTAATATCATTAGGTAGTGTTAACACTTCACCTTTACTTAATTTAATCTTTTAAATCGTGTGATTTTTTCCCCCGTTTTTTGAATTGATGTGCCAAAAGTTTATGCGGTTAATCCCCGAATTCAAAATGTTCATGTTTGTAATTTGAAATAATCTTCTAACTTTTGCTGATAATATTTTATTTAATTAAAATGTTAAAATTATTATTTTATTAAGTTTATCTATCGTTGGCTTTTTAGCGTTATTTAGAGCCAATTGTCTAATTCGTTCTTCTAACTGCCTTTGTTCATTCTTATTCTTTTTGTTTTGAAAAGCTTGATATCAATATTATTAAAAGTCTGATCTTGACCGGTTTAGGCTCACTGTGCTGTGATTTCTGAGAGAACGCCACGACCCACGGCCTTCATTTTTGGCCACCTCGCTCAGAGCCCCCCTCCGCCTTCCTGGACCAGAGGATTTTCGCCATCGATGAAAAATCAGAGAGATATGAATGGGGTTTTTTTAATTGCCATTCTCTCTGCTGCCCCTGCTGGAGGGAGGGGAGGGACTGTAAAACTCGGAAGTGGTGTGCCTCACTCATTCCCTGCCAGTTGGAGGAAGCCAGAGTGTCACGTGTCTCTGAGATCTGATTAACACTGAACACATGTCTACTAAACAGTGAGTGCCCTTAATGTGGTTTGAAAATGAAAATATGGTTGGTTTGAAGTAAACAGGCACTGCATGCAAATGGTTGTTTGGGGGGTTTGGGTTAAAAAGTCACTGCATGCAAATGGTCGTTTGGGGGTTTTGGGTTGAAGTGAAAATGCACGGCATGCAAATGGTTGTTTGGGTTGAAATTAAAAGGCACTGCATGCAAATGGTTGTTTGGGGGGGGGGGGGGTTGGGTTGAAGTAAAAAGGCACTGCATGCAAATGGTTGTTTGGGGGTTTTTGGTTGAAGTGAAAAGGCACTGCATGCAAATGTTTGTTTGGGGGGTTTGGGTTGAAGTAAAGAGGCACTGTATGCAAATAATGGTTTGGGGTATTTGGATTGAAGTGAAAAGCACTGCATGCAAATGGCTGTTTGGGGGTTTTGGGTTGACGTGAAATGGCACTGCATGCAAATGGTTGCTTGGATTGAAGTGAAAAGGCACTGCATCCAAGTGGTTGTTTGGGGGTTTGAGTTGAAGTGAAAAAGCCACTGCATGCAAATGGTTGTTTGTCTAAACTTGACAACTTCCTATTTGCACTGTATTGATATTAGATAAAACGCTACCACTTACGGCTGCGATTTTTGGGTACTCAGTCCCCCTCTGCTCATCAGGTGCAGAGGATTCTTCACATCAATGAAAAACAAAAGTGTTATTAGTATTTAAAAAATGTTGGGAATCTCGCTCCTGTCAATCACGCCATGAAGGCCGCACCTTTTCCGGTGGGAGGGGGATGGATTATAAAACCCGGAAGTGTGGGTGTGGCTCGGTCTATGTATGATAGAGGAGGGAGAGGTCACGACTCTGTCTCAGCTGTGAATCAACTGAACACACGGAATGTCTACTGAACAGTGAGTGTGGTGTTTTGTGTGGTTTTGTGGTGGTTTTATGGTGGTTTCACCCTGCTTGAAATGGTATGAAACTGCATTTGAATTTAGTGGCCTTACGCCCTCCTTGAAATGGTATGAAACTGCACTTGAATTTGGTGGCCTTGCAACCTGCTTGAAGTGGTAGGAAACTGAACCTGAATTTGGTGGCCTTGCACCCTGCTTGAAGTGGTGTGAAACTGCACTTGAATTTTGTAGCATTGCAGCCTGCTCGAAGAGGTAAGAAACTGCACTTAAATGTGCTTGAAATGCACCATATTGGAATTGGTGGAGAGGTGGAATATGGCGTCGGGAGACAAGCCCTCCCGTGTCAACATGGGACCCCACGGGTCCCACTTAGTCTAGTGAAATTATAGATCATCTGATAAATGAGGGGACGTCGCCCTGTGGGGTATGGCTGCCCAGCCAGCAACGGACCGTTTTTTCTCTCTTTTTTTTTTTTTAAATTAGTTGAGTGTTTTTGTTCTGGAGTTCCAGCCGTTTTTATGTGGGGGGTGGGGGGGGGGTGTGTGAGGGATAAGATGATTAAACCACCATCATTGTGAGGGGCCGAGTGATTGTAGTCACCGACCTTGTGATGGGCCGAGAAGTTGGAATCACCAACCTTGTGATTCGAACAAACAGTCAGACCTTCAGAGCTGTTGATAACATTGTAGAATAACAAGATGAGGTAAGGAATGTAGCTGACAACACAGAAGCTATTCTTTAGGTCAAAGGCAATTAAGTAGGTTAGGGCAACAGCTACTGATCATGCTTAATAAAATAAATGAATATTAACTTTACGCCCCTCATGACAAAGAACCTAATTTAAATGTATATGCGATGTATGATGTGGGAGGAGAGGGAATGATTGATGACGCACGGAGGGGAGGGTTGGAAGATTGTGAACCTCGATACCCTGATTGGAAGGGGTCAGAAGGGGAGGTGTCCGATCAATAAAGACTATATACTGAATTGTATAAAAATAGACGTTTTTCCTTTGCTCGGTGTGTCTCAACTTGGAGAGGCACCTGATTCTGCAGACTCGCAAATAAAGCATTTCTTGTTTCCACGATTTAGTCTCTGAGCAGTGATTGTGAGCACAAACCATAGATCTCACAAGTTGGGGGCTCGTCCGCGATCGCCACTCCGGCCGCTTGACGGAGGCACGAAAGGAAGGGAAGGTGCACACTGCTGATTTCAGCAGTCTCTGATCTCCTTGCTTGCCGTCAGCGGTTTGAGCGAGTGATATTCGGACAAGAGACTCTGGAAACAAGAGGGAATCCGGTGAAAGATGGCAGATGGAGTTTAATGCTGATAAGTGTGAGGTGCTACATCTTGGCAGGACAAATCAAAATAGGACGTACATGGTAAATGGTAGGGAACTGAAGAATGCAGGTGAACAGAGGGATCTGGGAATAACTGTGCACAGTTCCCTGAAAGTGGAATCTCATGTAGATAGGATGGTAAAGAAAGCTTTTGGTGTGCTGGCCTTTATAAATCAGAGCATTGAGTATAGAAGTTGGGATGTAATGTTAAAATTGTACAAGGCATTGGTGGGGCCAATTCTGGAGTATGGGGTACAATTTTGGTCGCCTAATTATAGGAAGGATGTCAACAAAATAGAGAGAGTACAGAGGAGATTTATAGAATGTTGCCTGGGTTTCAGCAACTAAGTTACAGAGAAAGGTTGAACAAGTTAGGGCTTTATTCTTTGGAGCGCAGAAGGTTAAGTGGGGACTTGTTAGAGGTCTTTAAAATGATGAGAGGGATAGACAAAGTTGACGTGGATAAGCTTTTCCCACTGAGAGTAGGGAAGATTCAAACAAGCGGACATGACTTGAGAATTAAGGGACAGAAGTTTAGGGGTAACATGAGGGGGAACTTCTTTACTCAGAGAGTGGTGGCTGTGTGGAATGAGCTTCCAGGGAAGGTGGTGGAGGCAGGTTCGATTTAATCATTTAAAAATAAATTGGATAGTTATATGAACGGGAAAGGAATGGAGGGTTATGGTCTGAGCGCAGGTATCTGGGACTAGGGGAGAATACGTGTTCGGCACGGACTAGAAGGGTCGAGATGGCCTGTTTCCGTGCTGTAATTGTTATATGGTTATATGGTTATATGGAAAGGGATCAATCAATCGAGCAATTCCTGTGCACAGGATTTGGGTAAGAATATTGACTATTAAGTATTACTCGGGCGATTGGGTTCTGTTGGACGGGAAAAGGTCTGACAGGGATGGGTAACCGGAACGGGCAAAGTAAGGGCCCGGGGAAAAAGGCTCAAACTGGTGAAGAGCCGCACATTCCGCCTGATAGTCCATTAGGGCGGATGTTGCACGGATGGGGTGAGGGGGGGAATCAGGGTAAAAGTAAGAAAGTCATGATAAAGTATTGTTACTTTGAATGGCCAAAGGAACCCATAAAAGGGGTGAATGGAGGGACCAAGGTTGGGGTCCCCCGGGAAATAAAGAACAAGGATCAGGGGGATGGCGCACCGGGCCATCCCGGTGTTATCATTGTCACAAAGAAGGACACTTTAAAAGAGAATGTCCAAAGATAAGGCATGAAGTACAATCGTACACACTGATGGAGGAATAGGGGGGTCAGGGGTTCCCCTCCTTAGGGTGTGTAGGACGTACACGGGAACCCTTGGTAAACTTAAAATTAGGTCCCCAAGGAGAAGACACGGTATTTATGGTGGACTCAGGGGCGGAAAGATCAAGTGTAACCAGGATACCGGAGGGAATGCGATTAGGGGAAAAGCAAGTCAAAATCTCTGGAGTAGGGGGAAAGGTAATGACAGCTCCCGAGATAGAAGGAGTAATGGTAAGATATGAAAATCGAGAGGCCATGGAAGATTTAATCCTGGTGCCCCAGGCAGGAATACATCTGATGGGAAGGGATTTACACGTTCAATTAGGAATGGGCACAGCTCCCGTAGGTGGACAGATTATAGTACAACTATATAAATTGACGAACGAAGATGAAGAAAGAATAGTCTCACAGGTGTGGGCAAGAGAGGGAAATAGGGGAGGGCTAAGAATACCACCTCTGAGGATAGCCTTGCGAGAAGGAAGTGAAGTAGTACAAGTAAGACAGTATCCGATTTCAATGGAAGGAAGGAAAGGGCTGCAGCCAATTATAGAAAACTTACTGAAGGATGGAGTATTGGAGAGTTGTATGTCCCCCTACAACACGCCGATACTCCCTGTAAGAAAGACTGACGGAACGTTCCGACTGGTCCAGGACCTAAGAGAATTGAATAGGGTAGTTAGGGCTCGACACCCGGTAGTCCCAAATCCTTATACCATAATGGGACGTATACCCCATAACCATAGGTGGTTCAGTGTGGTAGATCTGAAAGACGCCTTTTGGAGCTGCCCCCTGGCTGAGAAAAGTAGAGACCTCTTTGCATTCGAGTGGGAAAACCCAGACACACTGAGGAAGCAACAGTTTCGATGGACTGTGCTCCCTCAGGGATTTACTGAATCCCCGAACCTGTTAGGGCAAATATTAGAACAAGTATTAGAGGATGTTCCCATGACCTATGGGACACAATTATTGCAGTACGTAGATGATTTGTTACTCTCAGGCGGTGAAGAAGATCCAGTAAGGGATTCAACCATAACCCTCTTAAACCTTTTAGGGGAAAAGGGATTGAGAGTGTCCAAAAATAAACTACAAATTGTAGAACAGGAGGTTAAATATCTAGGACACCTGATTAGTGACGGGAAAAGGAGAATAAACCCCGAAAGAATAGCTGGGATCACCGGGCTGCCGATGCCAAGGAACAAAAAAGAAATCAGGAAGTTTCTCGGGTTAATTGGATACTGTAGTTTATGGATAAACAATTACACCCGACAAGTCAAGTTCTTGTATGATAAATTGTGTGAGGAGACTGATAAAGTACAATGGGATTCTGAGGACGAACAGAGATTTGGAGAAATAAAGAATAGCCTGATCACCGCACCGGTACTGACCCTCCCGTCCATCGATCAACCATTCCATCTCTGTGTTAATGCGGAGAATGGAATTGCGTTGGGGGTACTGACACAAAAGAGAGGAGGGAAGCGACAGCCAGTCGCATTCCTTTCTAAACTCTTGGATCCGGTATCAAGAGGGTGGCCTGTATGTATTCAAGCGGTCGCAGCAACAGCAATATTAGTGGAAGAAAGTAGAAAATTGACATTTGGAGGTAACCTGGTAGTATCTACTCCCCACATGGTCCGGACAATACTAAATCAGAAGTCCAACCGGTGGTTGACTGAATCCAGGATCCTAAAGTACGAAGTGATACTTATGGAAAAAGACGATTTGACCATTCTGACCGATAAGAATTTAAACCCTTCCCCGTTTTTATACTCGGCGGACGACGAGCAGGAAGGGCAGAGACCAGAACACTACTGTAGCGAAGTTATAGAACTACAGACCAAGAGCAGGGAGGATTTGGAGGAGCAGCCTCTGGTAGAGGGAGAAAGGTGGTTTATAGGTCAGAACTGGACCTGGGGTTGAGATTTTTGATTGGAGAAAGGCTAACTTTGATGATATGCGAGATGATTTAAAAGGAGTGGACTGGGACATTTTGTTTTATGGGAAAGATGTAGAAGAGAAATGGTGGACATTTAAAAGGGAAATTTTAAGAGTACAGAATCTTTATGTTCCTGTTCGGTTCAAAGGAAACAGTAAAAATTGGAAAGAGCCCTGGTTTTCAAGGGAAATTGGACATCTTGTTCGGAAAAAGAAGGAGATCTACAATAATTATAGGCAGCATGAAGTAAATGAGGTGCTATTGGAGTATAAGGAATGTAAAAAGAATCTTAAGAAATAAATTAGAAAAGCTAAAAGAAGATATGAGGTTGCTTTGGCAAGTAAGGTGAAAGTAAATCCAAAGGGTTTCTACAGCTATATTAATAGCAAAAGGATAACGAGGGATAAAATTGGTCCATTGGAGAAACAGAGTGGGCAGCTATCTGCAGAGCCAAAAGAGATGGGGGAGATATTGAACAATTTCTTTTCTTCGGTATTCACCAAGGAGAAGGATATTGAATTATGTGAGGTAAGGGAAACGAGTAGAGTAGTTATGGATACTATGAGTTTCAAAGTAAAAGAAGTACTGACACTTTTGAAAAATATAAAAGTGTACAAGTCTCCAGGTCCTGACAGGATATTCCCTAGGACATTGAGGGAAGTTAGTGTAGAAATAGCCGGGACTATGACAGAAATATTTCAAATGTCATTAGAAACGGGAATAGTCCCCGAGGATTGGCGTACTGCGCATGTTGTTCCATTGTTTAAAAAGGGTTCTAAGAGTAAACCTAGCAATTATAGACCTGTTAGTTTGACTTCAGTGGTGGGCAAATTAATGGAAAAGATACTTAGAGATAATGTATATAAGCATCTGGATAAACAGGGCCTGATTAGGAACAGTCAACATGGATTTGTGCCTGGAAGGTCATGTTTGACTAATCTTCTTGAATTTTTTGAAGAGGTTACTAGGGAAATTGACGAGGGTAAAGCAGTGGATGTTGTCTATATGGATTTTAGTAAGGCCTTTGACAAGGTTCCTCATGGAAGGTTGGTTAAGAAGGTTAAACTGTTGGGTATAAATGCAGGAATAGCAAGATGGATTCAGCAGTGGCTGAATGGGAGAAGCCAGAGGGTAATGGTGGATGGCTGTTTGTCGGGTTGGAGGCAGGTGACTAGTGGGGTGCCTCAGGGATCTGTGTTGGGTCCTTTGTTGTTTGTCATGTACATCAATGATCTGGATGAAGGGGTGGTAAATTGGATTAGTAAGTATGCAGATGGTACCAAGATAGGGGGTGTTGTGGATAATGAAGAGGATTTCCAAAGTCTACAGAGTGATTTAGGCCATTTGGAAAAATGGGCTGAAAGATGGCAGATGGAGTTTAATGCTGATAAATGTGAGGTGTTACACCTTGGCAGGACAAATCAAAATAGGACGTACATGATAAATGGTAGGGAATTGAAGAATACAGTTGAACAGAGGGATCTGGGAATACCCGTGCATAGTTCCTTGAAGGTGGAATCTCATATAGATAGGGTGGTAAAGAAAGCTTTTGGTATGCTAGCCTTTATAAATCAGAGCATTGAGTATAGAAGCTGGGATGTAATGTTAAAATTGTACAAGGCATTGGTGAGACCAAATCTGGAGTATGGTGTACAATTTTGGTCGCCCAATTATAGGAAGGATGTCAACAAAATAGAGAGCGTACAGAGGAGATTTACTAGAATGTTGCCTGGGTTTCAACAACTAAGTTACAGAGATAGGTTGAATAAGTTAGGCCTTTATTCTCTGGAGCGCAGAAGGTTAAGGGGGGACTTGATAGAGGTCTTTAAAATGATGAGATGGATAGGCAGAGTTGATGTGATCAAGCTTTTCCCTTTGAGAATAGGGAAGATTCAAACAAGAGGACATGACTTCAGAATTAAGGGACAGAAGTTTAGGGGTAACATGAGGGGGGACTTCTTTATTCAGAGAGTGGTAGCGGTGTGGAATGAGCTTCCAGTGGAAGTGGTGGCGGCAGGTTCGTTGGTATCATTTAAGAATAAATTGGATAGGCATATGGATGAGAAGGGAATGGAGGGTTATGGTATGAGTGCAGGCAGGTGGGACTAAGGGAACACAATTGTTCGGCGCGGACTTGTAGGGCCGAGATGGCCTGTTTCCGTGCTGTAATTGTTATATGGTTATATGGTTATATAGACGGTTCTTCCCGCTGTATAAATGGAAAAAAGATATAGTGGGTATGCCATAATAGGATTTGAAGGAGTGGAGGCGGGCAGTTTGCCAGGTAGTTGGTCGGCTCAGTCATGTGAATTGTATGCCTTAATACGAGCGTTAGAATTGTTGGAGGGGAAGGAAGGAACGGTGTACACCGACTAGTGCACACGTTTGGGAGAATATGGAAAGAAAGGGGGATGATTACAGCAAGAGGAAAGGAGTTGGCACATGAGCGATTAATTGAGAAGCCGCTGGAAGCATTACATTTGCCAGAAAGGAGAGCGGTGGTCCATGTGGCGGGACACTAAAAGGGGAACTCATTAGAAGCAAGGGGAAATGAAGCGGCAGACGGAGCCGCCAAAAAGGCAGCGACAGAAGGAACAGTGAGGATGTTGTCTTTAATACCATTAAGGGAAGGAGTAGGAAAGATACCTGTATTCTCACAGGAGGTGGAGGATAAAATGAACGAGTTAGGGGCTCAGCGTTCCACTGACGGGAGGTGGTGGACGCCGGATGGGAAACAAATGTTAACCAAAGGATTAACTCGGGATTTGATGACACAACTGCACTCCCAGTCACATTGGGGAATAGTGTGACACACTACTACGGACCTACGCTTGCCGAGGTATCTATACTTTGGCTAAGCAGACAGTCTCCGGTTGTGTGTTATGTCAGAGGGTTAACAAGAAGGTAATGAGAGCTGTCCCTGGTGGAGGACAACAATTGGCTATAAGGCCCTTCCAGAGAATACAGGTAGATTTTACAGAACTTCCAAGAATACAAAGGTGGAAGTACCTCCTAGTAGTTGTACACCATTTCACCAGGTGGGTGGAAGCATTTCTCACGATAAATGCCACCGCTCAGGCAGTAACCCGGATATTATTAGAACAAATCATTCCCCGATACGGGGTCATCGAATCCATAGATTCCGACCGAGGAACACATTTGCCTCTAAGGTTCACCTGTTGGTTTGCAGTACCTTGGGAATAAATTGGAAATTGCATACACCCTGGCACCCCCAGAGTTCTGGGCGAGTGGAAAGGATGAATGCAACCCTTAAAACACATATAACTAAGTTAATGGAGGAAACCGGATTACCCTGGACTAAGTGTTTACCAATTGCATTATTAAGAATACGAACGGCACCCCGTAAAGATATTGCGGTGTTTCCCTACGAAATGTTGTTTGGGCTGCCCTATCTTGGAAAGGTAGAGGGCACGCCGACCTTCGAAGGCAGCGATGTTCCTGAGGAACTATTTACTGGCAGTGTCTCGTTCCCTTGCAGAATTAAAAATAAAAGGACTGTTGGCACAAAGTCCACCACTCGACTTTCCAATACACGCTATAAAGGCCGGTGACTGGGTACTGATTAAAAGTTGGAAGGAGGAGAAACTGCAGCCCCGGTGGACTGGCCCATACCTGGCATTGCTGACAACGGAGACAGCAGTACGAACAAAAGAAAAAGGGTGGACACATGCGACCCGGGTTAAAGGACCCGTTGACCCGCCGTCAGTTCCTGAGAAAGACGATCAGTGGACGGTAAAACCAGGGAATAAACCCCTGGCATTAACTTTCAGTAAGAAATAAGTGTATGAAACTAACAGCATGAAAGGAGCAGGGGTATTATGTAGTAGAAAATAAGGGACATGTAGGAAGTTTTGGGCACATTACCTGCCCAAAAGGGGAGACATGGGTCTGCATGACCAAGAGAGGACAGTTAGGCATCCCTTCCCGAGCCAGGGAGGAAACATTAGACAAAATTAAGGAGGTAGTGATAGAGAAGTTAGCAGAAGCAGTAGTCAACAAACCTCCCCCACCTTCACAGCCTCAACTGCACCAGACTATGTATGATGAAATAAAGCAGCAGATTGAGATCCCGGAAGTGGGGAGAAACCTGTTTGTGGACTTGGCCCTCCGGATAGCCAGAACCCAGAATGTGACTAACTGTTGGGTTTGTGGAGGACCGCTGATGAGCTCACGCTGGCCATGGAGAGGATCTATCATTGAGGTATGGGACCTGATAAAGTGGAATTTGATGGTGGGAAGAGATCGAAGTCCCCAGGAATGGGTCCTGACACACACCCCGGTTGGAACTGAGTGTATCGCCAGGCCCTGGGCAAAGGATGCCATCCTAGTAGGCAGCAGCCCCTGCCAGCGCATCATCACCCAGTGGCCAAATCAATCCCGAGTGTGGTGGCCAGAGGAACCTCAATTGTATCCCAGTGTAAAGGGTGAAGGAAACTGTACTATCTGGATGAAGACTGATGGAAGCGAATCGACTGGATTATGGAATTTCACCGGGAACAATCCTCACCAGGGAATCCCAGTGTTGCAGGACATATGGGACAATGTTACCTCTAGTGGACCGGCCCCTGAAGGACTGCTGTGGATATGCGGACACAAGGCATACTCGGTATTGCCAGAAAAAATGGAGTGGGACTTGTTTAATTGGACTGGTACAACCAGGGTTTTTTTTGTTGACCACTGAGGAGGGGCGGTCGCTAGGAACACCCATCTTTGACGATCTACACCGAACGAAGAGAAGAATGGACATCGGGAAATGGGAAAATTATGAGTGGCCACCTGCAAGAATCATCTCATATTATGGACCAGCCACTTGGGCACAGGACGGATCCTGGGGCTACCGGACCCCAGTGTATATGTTAAATCGGATCATAAGACTACAGGCAGTGCTGGAAGTAATTACTAACCAGACTGCATCTGCACTAGAGATGTTGGCGAAGCAGCAGACACAGATGAGAACAGCGATATACCAAAACCGTTTGGCCTAAGACTACTTACTAGCCGAAGAGGGAGGAGTATGCTGAAAATTCAACCTCTCTAATTGCTGCCTAAACATAGATGACAGCGGGAAAGCAGTAATGGATATATCAGAAGGAATCAGAAAAATAGCACATGTCCCGGTACAGAGATGGAACACAATCATGGGAGCAGGATGGTGGGATTACATTTTAGGAGGAGCCTGGTGGAAAGCGGTGGGACTGGTGATTTTATGGGCATTAGCTGCATTGATCATTATCCCCTGTTGTATACCAGGCCTCAGGTTTCTTATAACTAGAAGTATAAGCCAAATGCAGGCAGTTGTAGTCCCCATGGGGGAGAAAGGGGGCGTCCAGAAGATAATGATAATGAGGCCGAGAGAGGACCCAGAGGAAAGAGAGATAAAAAGAATGTTATTAGCTTTGGAACAGCAGGAAGTCTAGGAATGGGGTTTAATACAGATTGCGTAGCAAAAGTAAAAAGGAGGATTGTGAGGGATATGATGATTAAACCACCATCATTGTGAGGGGCCGAGTGATTGAAGTCACCGACCTTGTGATGGGCCGAGAAGTTGGAATCACCAACCTTGTGATTCGAACAAACAGTCAGACCTTCAGAGCTGTTGATAATATTGTATAATAACAAGATGAGGTAAGGAATGTAGCTGACAACACATAAGCTATTCTTTAGGTCAAAGGCAATTAAGTAGGTTAGGGCAACAGCTAACATGCTTAATAAAATAAATGAATATTAACTTTACGCCCCTCATGACAAAGAACCTAATTTAAATGTACATGCGATGTATGATGTGGGAGGAGAGGGAATGATTGATGACGCACGGAGGGGAGGGTTGGAAGATTGTGAACCTCGGTACCCTGATTGGAAGGGGTCAGAAGGGGAGGCGTCCGATCAATAAAGACTGTATACTGAATTGTATAAAAATAGACGTTTTTCCTTTGCTCGGTGTGTCTCAACTTGGAGAGGCACCCGATTCTGCAGACTCGCAAATAAAGCATTTCTTGTTTCCACGATTTAGTCTCTGAGTAGTGATTGTGAGCACAAACCATATATCTCACAGGGAGGTGGAAACTACTTTTCAGGGTCCCTACCTGGTCGGAGAGGCAGCTTTTCTCCGGGCTGCACCGTCGACCCGTCCTCGCGGCCTACTAGCGGGCCTGAAGCGGCGTTTCCTGTCGGGGAACCTCGGCTTCAGCTGCAGCACAGCGTTGGAGCGCTATCGCGGAGCGGGCGATGCCTTGCCCGGGTTGCCGCGCTGGAACTCCGGTGAGCTGAAGACTGCCCATGAAACATCGCGGAGCTGCGGGTCTGTGGAGCGGCCAGCTGCGGGCGACGGAGCTGAACTTTTCATCGTGAGCCTGGGATCTCTTGTTGAGATCGCCAGTAGTGGAATGCCATCCGGCGCGGCCGAGTTGGCTTCGGAAGCCGCGGTCTCCGGTAAGGAAGCGGCCGTTCCAGGTGTCCCATGCCGCGCCGGAGCACCATCACCGGCCAGAACGGCCTGGAACATCGGGCCTCCGTAGAGGCAACTGTGGAGGCCTCAAGAGACCGACTATGGGTGGACATGGGATGGGGCCTGGACATTGTGCCTTCCCTCATAATGGGTACCATTGTGGGGGGATGTTTTTATGTTTACATTTCTTTATTACTGTTATGGGCATCACACGCCTCAGCACTCGTGAGTAAGGCAAGACAGCGCCTTTATCACCTCAGGCAATTGAGGAAATTCAGAGTGTCTCCGAGGATCCTCCAGTGCTTCTACGCAGCGGCGGTGGAAAGCATCTTGTCCGGATATATTACCATCTGGTTTGGGAATTGCTCTGCCAAGGACAAGAAGGCTCTGCAGAGAGTAGTACGTTCGGCCGAACGCACTATGGGAACTTCACTCGCCCCCCTGCAGGAACTATATAACAGGAGGTGCAACTCCAGAGCAAATACAATCATGGGAGACGCCTTCCACCCCTGCAACGGACTGTTCCAGCTGCTACGGTCAGGCAAACGCCTCCGTTGCCAAGCGGTGAGAACGGAGAGGCTGAGAAGGAGTTTCTTCCCAGAGGCCATTCGGACTGTAAACGCCTATCTCACCAGGGACTAACTCTGCTGAACGTTGTTCCTTCCATTATTTATTATGTAAAAGAATATGTGGCTTATGATTGTGTTTATAGTTTGTTTGGTTGTTTGTCTTTTGCACAAAAGTCCGCGAGCATTGCCACTTTCATTTCACTGCACATCTCGTATGTGTATGTGACCAATAAACCTGACTTGACTTGATGTCTGCATTCTTTCTTTATATGCTGCATGGCAAGAAGCATTCCACTACACCTAGGTGTATGTGACTAATAAAATAACCCTTGAACCTTAAATGCTTTGAAAGATTTCCATAATAAAGCGGGTGAAATATCCGGGGTGTCGTTGGTCTCGAAAAAAAGTTCCATCTGTTGTTTTAAATATATACCATGTGGATCATTTAAGATATAAATGTGGATCATTTAAGATTTGAGGATTAAACCACCAAAACGATTTGTTATTAGGCATTCCTTCGAGTTGAAAAAAAGGTTAACGTGGAATGGTCAGAAATAATGCTGTTGTGATATTTTGGATTCATTGTATAGGGAATTAATTTTGTGTCCAGTAAAAAATAGTCAATACGTGAATGTGTTTTGTGTACCGTTGAATAAAACGAGTATTCCCTTCCAGCTGGGTTAGCGATCCTCCAAACATCTGTTGCATTTGTATTTTTATGCACGTATTTAGGAGTTCACTAGTTTTAGATTTTGTGTTACCCCTATTTCGTTGTGTAGATTTATCCAGGTACGGATCTAAAACGCAAGTAAAGTCTCCCCCAATTATCACGTTTTGATAGTTAGACTCTGAGATTATATTCAGGATATTATTAACATATTGGGGATTATCAAAAATTAGGCGCATAAATAATAACCATGGTGATTGGAGTAACATGAATTTATCCGGTAACTATAAGATATCTCCCTTCCTTATCTATCATGATATTATTTTATTTAAATGGTATACCTTTACGAATAATGATTGCCGTACCTCTTGATTTAGAGATATATGAAGGTTGATATGTTTGGCCTATCCAATTTGCCCTCAATCTAGTCTGATCTTGCAATTTCAAATGTGTTTCTTGTAAAAACATTATGTCTGAATTGAGCGACTTTAATTGTGCAGGGATCTTACCCCTTTTAATAGGTTCATTAGCACCCCTTATCTTCCAAATGCAAAATGTTATCGTCTTGCATTTTTAATTATTGTAATACCCTTGAGTCGTATAGTGCAACCAATACTTCAGGTCTCTGGATGTTGGGGCAGCATTTGCGCTATTAAATTCTGTTGGTACACGCCTTTTAAAATTATCCTTAAACCAAAAAAAAAAGTGTGACATAATGTGAAAACAAAACATTAACACGTGATGTTACAGTGTCCAAATATATAGACACTGTAACACACTGGCTAACAAATGGTGGAAGTTTTGAATGTATTGACTTCCATTGTTGTTAATCCACATTTAGCTCGATCTTGCAAAACGGAGGTCGGGCCAATTCAAAGCCAAATTGTATAAAACACAGTTACAATATATATATATATATATATATACAAATGTGAAAACTGTTAGCATAAGTAAAGGGTAGATCCCCTTTACTTATGCTATCCGTTTTTACATTTGTTTCCCAATCAATAATAATCAACTGCTGGTTGGAAGGGGTTGACCAGATTCGGATTATTGGTTGCTTGCCAAGATTCTGAATCTCCTCACCTCCTTCCAAGCATAACTCGAAGTGAAACCTAGTATATTATTTAAATCGTTGTTTTAATCTGTTATTAGTCTATTTCCTTATACCGGGGGGAGGGGAGGCATCGTTATAATACATTATACATTATTTAATTCTACCTTTTTAACTATTCGCATTAGATTCAGTTACCATTACTATCTTAATTCTTTAATTTCAGTGTTAGTATAGGATTGAAATTTTAAAAGGCATTTAATTCAAAACAAATATTTTCAACTCCGTTTGTATTGAGTACAGCGTTCAGCGTTCAACCGCACCCTTGTTTTTCCATACTTCGTTAGAGGTGGAACAGAGAATGTCCTTGAATTCACATTCCATATAAGATAAAATGTCTAGACACCAGCACATGGGGGCGCTTCGCCATCTTAACCTTAAAAACAATGTGTTTCTCAGCTTCCCCTCTGCCAATGTCTGTGGAATAAAAATCCTTGTCCTGGCAGTCGTGATGCTTTGTTGCCCAGCTTTCTATTTTAAGATGGCTTAAGCATGTTTGTGTGCTGCTTCTGGGTCAGTAACACATGTTCGGTGCCATTATAGGTAATCCTCATTTTCGCCGGGTACATCACTCATATATCTGACCGTTTGATTTCCTTGCAAGGTCTGTCTTGTCTTTGAAAACAATTTTGGTTTTTGGTCGATTTCGTAAGGATAATCTCTGAATAGTTTAATGGTGGCATTCCTAAACATCATATTCTTTCCGTGATTGATTTTTTTCATAACATCTTCATAACATCTTCATAACAAATGTCACGGAATTTCACAATTATCTGTCGTGGGTGGGCTCCTGACTTTGATTGTGCACTTGATGTTACTCTTGACACCCGATGTGCCACTTCTATTTTCGGTTCGACGGGCAGGTCGAGTATTTGTTTAAGTAATTTGGCAGCGAACTCACGTCGCTCACTCCCCTCATTTCCCTCTGTCTTAAATTCTGCCGTCTTTAACGTGCTTCCAAATCAATGTATTTATCAGGCACTTTCGCCAGCTGCCCACCACACGCTTCTGTTCTTTCTTCATTCTTTTCATATCTTCAGACATTTGTAACATAGATGTTTCCATATCTTTCATAGCAGTCTGGTATGATGGTACAGTTGCAAGAACAGCATCAAACTTCTTCGTGCAAACTTCTTTCACCCGATCAATTTTCTCAGTTAATTCTCATTGCACAGCGTCCATTCGTTTATTTAAATTACCAATTGAATAAATAATGTTCTGATTCCCAAAGTTGATGCTCTCCTTCAAGCTCTCCATCATACTTTTATTCCCAGTCACAATCTCATGTCTTAAGTCGCTTAGCGAGTTATTTATTTCCTCCAGCTCTTTATCCTTAAATTGGATAGTTATATGGATGGGAAAGGAATGGAGGGTTATGGTCTGAGCGCAGGTATATGGGACTAGGGGAGATTATGTGTTCGGCACGGACTAGAGGGGTCGAGATGGCCTGTTTCCGTGCTGTAATTGTTATATGTTATATATATGTTATATCCTTAGTAGCCATTTCAGCCTTTGACCTTGTCGTCATTTCAGAGGCTAATTCAGCAGTTAATTCTTCAGATGTTTGCTGCTTTTTCAAAAGATGTTTTGCAACATATCTTTGAAGGTTCTGGCCTGGAGACTTTTTTCATTTAAAATGCTTCAAATCACCGTTATTTTGGCGGCGCTTTCTGATGACGTCAGCAGCGCGATGTCAAACAGCTCCGGTAAGTATTTTAAATCGGTCCCGTCTTCCAAATCGTTTTTTACGCGAAACATCGCGGATTACGAGAGATGCTAAATGCTGCGCCTGTTCAATGTAACATGGCGCCACTGGAAGTCACCGTTTCCGCTTATAGTAGTGTCCTCTCCTTCTGACCCCGTTGGTTCACCCATCGCTTCCTCCCCAGTACATACCCCTGTAATCGGATGATTACCTCTCCCCATACATCCTCCCTCAGGTCCATCCTCAAGTCTTGCAGATGTTACAGAGGTCCCATCTCTAGCGCTCTAACGGGCACAGTCTGCACCTGCACCGCCAGCCGCATGCTTCCCTCCAACTGGGCCCTCTCCTCCCGGTCCACACTTCAACCCACCCCTTATTCATGTATCCCTGCACCCCCTCCATCCGCACATCGCCCCTTGCTCGATGCTCCCGACGCTCAGAGCTCCCCTGCCCACTTCCCCCGGCGGTCCAATGCCTGACTCCGCTACTTCGAGCGGGGCATTTCACGACCCGACTCACGTGCCCAGGATGTTACGCCCCGATGGTCCAACCCACCACTCAAAGGGACTCTACTTCACGACTCCTTTCGCCATGCCCCTTGTCGCCCGGATTCGCAATCCGCCCGGCATTTCCACGTTGCAACCCTCCGCCAGGCGCTCTCTCCGGCCCATCCTCCCTTCTCCTGACCCTCTATATCCACCCCCAATTCCCCACTCGGTCCCTCTGCAATTCCGATTTCCCCCTCCATCTATCAGCTCCCTTTCTCTGCACGCTCCCCATTGCTCAGCTGCTCTCTGGCACCGCGCCCTTGGCCCGGCTCCCAGCCTTGAATCGGTGCCCCACGCCCCCACCCTACTGCTCGGCTCCCCTCGCCGACTACCCTTCGCGCTCCCAACATGGACGGCCTCATTCGCCCAGACCCCTCTTCAGTGGGTCCCGATTCGCCCGGCCCCCTCCTCGCACGTTCCCGTCATTCCCCACATAAATCCGACCACCACTTCATCCACACCCTGCCTGCTCTAGCCAACCCACGCCCCATCCCTTCGTACGAGACTTCCTCTCTTGACGCCACAACTTCCCCGACGCCCGGCACTGCAAGCGCTCCCTCGCCCAACCTAAGACACCTTCCCCCCACATCGTTGTAAATCCCACGTTGCAGTCCGTACCAACCCAGAACGTGCTCCACCCCACGCGATCGCCTGTTTCCGCTTAAGGAGGTGAACAGGGGGTATTTCCGAGCTCGCCTCTACAAACTATCCGGCACCGACCACCGCGCTCACATTTACCGGCCGGACAATAGGGTGTGAGAAGGTCTCTCACTTAAACGGTCACTGAACAGCGAGCGCGAGGCCAGAGAATCCCAATTGCTATTCGTTCAGTAGAAGGACCTGAGCTGACAGATGATTCAGATGCTTATCTACCACAGTTGAAAATTTACTCCGCGATTATGCCCAGGCCTTCGCATTGTGTTCACGATGAACCATAGAAACATAGAAAATAGGTGCAGGAGGAGGCAATTCGGCCCTTCGAGCCAGCACCGCCATTCACTGTGATCATGGCTGATCGTCCCCAATCAATAACCCGTGCCTGCCTTCTCCCCATATCCCTTGATTCTATTAGCCACTAGAACTCTATCTAACTCTCTCTTAAATCGATCGAGCGATTTGGCCTCCACTGTCCTCTGTGGCAGGGAATTCCTAAAATTCACAACTCTCTGGGTGATATCACCATTCCTACTCCATGAGCAGTCACGGTCTCCCCGGCAGTGGCGGTTCCATCGCGCGTGTCATCTTCTCCCCCCCCCGCCAGTGACCCACCCCACCGTAACAATGACGCCTCCCTCGCTAATGATCCCCGATCAACCCTCCAGTTAATGGGAATCGCACATATTGAAGTGGGAAGCAGCAATTCCCGGATTGACGGGGTTTCTCCGGACTGACGAAGTGAGAGAACGCCCCCCCCCCCACCGGGACCACACACACCGTGAGCAGTCCTACAGCGGCCCAGCGACGCAAGGTTCCCGGTGCAACAGGAAGAGCAGCGCGCAGCCCAGCATTAGAATGTGGGCAGAGGAGCTTTATTCTACTGTTTCGTGACCCAACTCACAGAACTACATGAAATATTCACATATTGTGTAAGTATATTATATAAATTATCCCTGAATCTCGTCAAGAACAAAACTTGCAAATTTCTTATTAAATTATAGCAAAAAACGAATATTTTCGGGTATTTTTTAGTCCAATCAAAGCACGTTTAACATTGAGTCGGATGCCAGTTGTCCAATCACGCGCTTTGTTTCAGGCTAGCTAGGCAGTGAGCACGCAACATGGCTAAGAGGACTTCACTGATGCCTGTTTTACTGGAGATTCCGATTAAGGATCTTTCTAGTTCTATTTGATATACATGTCGTGGAAACATGCAGCAGGGTAATTGAATTTAGTGAGAAAAGCATTAAGAGGTCTGAAGAATGTGCAGCTAAGTGGAATGATGTGGTAAAAAGTCATGAACGCTGAGATGCTGCAACACATAGTTGTAAAACCAGTGAAACTTTGTGAATCAACGAACTGAAAGGGAAGATCTAAAGTCTGAATTGATGAAAATTAATCTATATGGACTTGAATTAATTAAATTGCACCCTTTATAATGTGAAAAATGAGGTTTGGAGGCTGTACATTCACTCATTCATTCACTCACTCATTCACTCACTCATTCACTCATTCATTCATTCATTCGTTCACTCATTCGTTCACTCAACCACACTCATTTATTCACTCTTTCATTCAATCATTCATTTACTCATTAATTCACTCATTCACTCAACGATTCATTCACTCATTCACTCATTCATTCATGGTTGAGGGCCTAAACTATGTGTAAACAAGGTAACAAGGTAAATTAAACATTGTCACTAATGCCAGCTTGTTGTAATGTAATAAGTCTTTAACATCTAATCTCGGAGCTGCCTGCGATCACTTACCGAGTACAAGTGCTCCGATCGCGAGGCCTATGAACTTAATATATTGAAGCCGCGGTCTCATTTAAGAAGCGGCCGATTCGCGAACACCTAGCCGCGGAGTGTGTTTGGATCATCTCCGCGGGGGAGGGGAGAGGTTGCACAAAGTGCCATCCGCTACGGCCGTTTCCATGCCCCGATCACGGGATAAAAACGGACGAATATTCATTGCACTTTATAGGCTTCCATTGGAGTGAGAAATGGTCAGAAATGGCTGATGTTTATGTAGAATGAATTGGTGTATGTGAACTTGAACTTGAACTAATTTATCTATGGTAGTAACAGTGTTATTCTCATTAACATTAAGAAGCGGTTGAAATGTTATGAATTGAAGTCCATGCAGACTTAGTGACTATGAAATGTTTTATTATAGCCTCTGCCTGACACTCGAATTGAACTTGAACTAACTTAGCAATGGACTTATAAAAACTTATCAAAAGACTTGGAATCTGATGAAGAATATTCAGATGGAGATTAGATGTAATGTAAACAAATAAATTGGGGAAATAAATGATTATATAAAATTTTATTTTAGTGTCGATCGTTTCACTGTTTATTTGGTCAAATTATTTAAACAATGAGTGAATTACTTATGATAATGGCGTGCTGGAGAATGACAGTGCGACAGTCCACCCACCCATCCGCACATACATACACACATCCACACACACGCCCATCCGTACGCACGCTTCCATGCATGCACACACACACATACATGCACGCATACATCCGCACACGCACACGCACACACACACATCCATCCGCACGCGGACATGCGTGTACACATCAATGCACACACATACATCCACACACATACATCCACACATACATCCATCCACACATACATACACACTTACATCCACACTTCCACAGATATACGTTTGACGGGTATACACAGGCACACACAGAAACTACAGATACTTAAACAATGCAACACTTTTAGGGTTATTTTAGGTTAAAGGTAATAGCCTTCATTTGCAAAGGCATCATCGGGGATCTCTAACATAAATATAAGTTCATTGTAGCTTAAAATGAAGACGCAACGAGTAAACATCAGTGCATTCGCTTCTTGGTCAAGATGTGACATTTACATCACAACTAAGACAAGTCTCTTACAGGTCTGCCACCCAGCCTGGCACTACCCCAGTCCCACTATGACCGTTACTTCCACTCTCCCAACTATGGCAGTCAGAAGGGTTCAATAAAAAGGGGGAACCCAGAGGATCGGTCCTGACCCTTTAATTAGGCATGCTCATGAGTCCTGAAAACCGGGGACCTCTGCTGCAGTCTCATTACATTTCCTATTAGAGCGACTGGAAGATGCCTTGCAGGACTGTCCCCCAGCCTGGAACTGCCCCAGTCCCACTAAGGCAGTGACCCCCCACTCCGCACACTGGCAGTCAGTGGGGTTCAGTAAAGGGAGGAACCCACAAGATCAGCCCTCACCCGTTAACTAGGCTGGTTCAGTAGCAGGACCTCTGCGACAGTGTCATTAAACAAACACTCACAATTATATTCATCATATTATTTTATATTATATAATTATACTTAACTATATATGATTACAGTCATATTTACGTCATATATATACATATACACAAGTCATATAAATATTTACAAGTCATATATATATATTGTGATTCTAATGGACTGCAACACGGAAATAGGATGCCCATGGCATAATATGGGCATTGGCCACTAGATGGCGATTACTTTCCCGATCTAATTGTCTAATTAGTTTATTTATTTAATGTGCAACTTTTGGCTCCGACGAGTTATGACTTCCTTCTCAATTAATTTTCATCTAAATCTGTGGAACATTTCATGTAGTTCCGTGACGTGGGTCACGAAAACCGATTTCTAAACACATTATTGATGCTCGGCCCACATCCTATTTGAGTTCCGCCCTGCTCGGCCTGCGGACTTCGGAAGCCGCGGTCTCCGGCAGGATTCGGAGGATTCGAAATCACGAAGCCGCTGAGTGTTTTCCGTTCCGTTCCGACGTCAGAGTTTCGATAATTGCTGTACATCGGGCAGTCCGTTGTGGAGGGTTCAGCGGCCCCGAACACGGGCGAACAAAGAGGAAGATCGACTGCACTTTATTCCCTTCCATCACAGTGAGAAACGTTGATTCCGCAGTTGTGGATGTTTATGCTAATTTCTATTGTGTCTGCTGTTCTTTTATTCGTTCGGCTGTGTGGTGACTCAAATTGCACTGTACAAACTTGAACCTGCCCCAATTTAACTTGATGACCAGCTAGGTTTTTTTAACACTATTATAGAAATAACACGACTACGCCCACTGCTACCTGCACCGTTACTGATAATTCAGTTACTTGCCCTGAAATATTTCCGAAGAGTAGGCCAAGCATCGCCCTCTCTCTAATATGGACCCCCCTATATTGTATCCGAGGACACATATCGTAAATTCTACCATCTAAGCACTTGAGAGTATTAAGAAAGTAAAAATCCCATGTCATGTCAACACTCCAGTGCCAGTGACGGTCCCCCGCCAGTGACGGTCACCCCTTTAGTAATCGTCCCGCGCAAGTAAAGCCCCCTCCCGCCGATCATTCCCCCATCCCCCCCCCCCCGCCACTGGTGGCCATTCCATCCAGTGAAGGTCCTCCCAATGAATGTCGTTCCTTCCGCAGGTGACGGCTCCCACCGCTCTTGACGTTCCCCGCGCCTGTGATATTCCCGCACCAGTAAGCCCCAATCCCCACTCCCGATATTGGCGGGGAAGCACCCATTTCGTTGGGGATGGGGAATCATTCGGTTTCATGTGACAAGGATAAATCCCCGGGTGGAGGAGTATCATCCTATTTGAAGGAGTGTAGATTCTCCCCAGGTTTGACGGCGAGAGAACATCTCAAATTGGGGGCGATGATATGTTGAATCCACCAGATAGAGACTTGCGTGGCTATTTTCCTCGAATGAGGAGGGGAGATGGGTGGCACCCCCTCGATTGCGATGAGTGGTATTTCTTCAATCAGGTGAAGCTGCATTTAGTTTGCGGGAAGATCATAAGATCATAAGTGTTAGGAGCAGAATTAGGCCATGCAGCCAGTCGTCTACTTGGCCATTCAATCATGCCCGATCTATATCTCCGTCCTAACGCCATTCTCCTTCCTTCTGAGTTACAAAAAGCTCGTAAAGGACGTTCTTTCCTAAAAAGAACGTCCTTTAATTCTGAGGTTATGACGTCTAGTCTTACATTCCTCCGCTAGTGGAAACATCCTCTCCAATGCACTCTATCCTAGCGTTTCACAATTCTGTACGTTTCAATGAGTCCCCCCCCACAACACACATTTTTCTAAACTCCAGCGAGTACATACCCGGTGCCATCAACCGCTCATCAGAAGATGTTCCCTCTGGATTTAGAAGTGGACGTCCTTGGAATGGAGGAAAACCAAACCACTACTCACGTTGTGGATTGGGTTTAATCCAAGTAAATGTGGGATATTAAGACTGTTGAATGTCGGATGAAACGGGAAAGTATGCAATTAATGGCAAGGCTCTGAACATCATTGATGTACTTAGGAATCTAGGGATTATAGTCTATAGCGCATTCAATGTGTCAACACAAATAGATGGAGTGATAATAATGCATGTTATATTCTAGCTTTAATTATTTGTGATTTGAGTACAAGAGACAGAAAGTGGTTATGCACTGTTGTTGAACATTCGTTAGACCAAATTTGGAGTATTGTGTGCATTTCAGCATTGCAGTTTCTTGGACGCGGTCTCAGTTTGATCTGATTTCATGGCATACCCTTATGTTGCGCGAGTCCGGCAAGTTCGTGTAGATCTGAACAATTCGTTAATTAATGACGTCTTTGATGGAGGAAAGCGGCAGTACTTCAACTGCCGAATGGACCCATCACGGGACAGGACGCGATGGCTCAAGCCGCTCCATTTCATCGAAATTATCACAAACGTTCCACAGCAGCGTATTTACCACAGGGATTCAAAATCAGTAATTTTACTTCGGCGTCACGTGAGTGACTACGTGAAGAGCCCACCAGCGCGCTTGCGTGTCATATCGTCTAATGCATTGCGTGCGGCTGGCGGGGAGTAGCATTGCCCCCGCAGCGGTAGGTTTAAAACAATACCTACAGGTAAGTCCAAACGGGCCGCATCCAGACTGACTGCGGAGAACCGCGCAATTGCGGGCAGTCAGCAGCGGCCGGCTGCACCTGCATAGCTATCTATGCGATCAGCAGGTTCCGACCTGGCATCTGCCCAGTCCGAACCGACACCACGGACTGGCGGTAAGGCCTAACAGAAGTCGGACAAGTCCGCAGAATAGGGCGAGTCGGGCCGTGAACGCTCACGGCCGGCGGGCAGCGACCGTGATCGGTCCAAAAGAATAAATCAGGAAGGTAGTACATCCGTGGATAACAAGGGAAATCAGGGATAGTATCAAAGCGAACGATGATGCGTACAAATTAGCCAGAAAAAGCAGCATACCGGAGGACTGGGAGAAATTCAGAGACCAGCAGAGGTGGACAAAGGGCTTACTTAGGAAAGGAAAAATAGATTATGAAAGAAAACTGGCAGGGAACATAAAAACTGACTGCAAAAGTGTTTATAGATATGTGAAAAGAAAGAGATTAGTTAAAACAAATGTAGGTCCCTTGCAGTCAGAAACAGGTGAGTTGATCATGGGGAACAAGGATATGGCGGACCAATTGAATAACTACTTTGGTTCCGTCTTCACTAAGGAAGACATAAATAATCTGCCGGAAATAGCAGGGGACCGCGGGTCAAAGGAGTTGGAGGAATTGAGTGAAATCCAGGTTAGCCGGGAAGTGGTGTTGGGTAAATTGAATGGATTAAAGGCCGATAAATCCCCAGGGCCAGATAGGCTGCATCCCAGAGTACTTAAGGAAGTAGCTCCAGAAATAGTGGATGCATTAGTAATAATCTTTCAAAACTCTTTAGATTCTGGAGTAGTTCCTGAGGATTGGCGGGTAGCAAACGTAACCCCACTTTTTAAGAAGGGAGGGAGAGAGAAAACGGGGAATTACAGACCAGTTAGTCTAACATCGGTAGTGGGGAAACTGCTAGAGTCAGTTATTAAAGATGGGATAGCAGCACATTTGGAAAGTGGTGAAATCATTGGACAAAGTCAGCATGGATTTACAAAAGGTAAATCATGTCTGACGAATCTTATAGAATTTTTCGAGGATGTAACTAGTAGCGTGGATAGGGGAGAACCAGTGGATGTGGTGTATCTGGACTTCCAGAAGGCTTTCGACAAGGTCCCACATAAGAGATTAGTATACAAACTTAAAGCACACGGCATTGGGGGTTCAGTATTGATGTGGATAGAGAACTGGGTGGCAAACAGGAAGCAAAGAGTAGGAGTAAACGGGTCCTTTTCACAATGGCAGGCAGTGACTAGTGGGGAACCGCAAGGCTCAGTGCTTGGACCCCAGCTATTTACAATATATATTAATGATCTGGATGAGGGAATTGAAGGCAATATCTCCAAGTTTGCGGATGACACTAAGCTGGGGGGCAGTGTTAGCTGTGAGGAGGATGCTAGGAGACTGCAAGGTGACTTGGATAGGCTGGGTGAGTGGGCAAATGTTTGGCAGATGCAGTATAATGTGGATAAATGTGAGGTTATCCATTTTGGTGGCAAAAACAGGAAAGCAGACTATTATCTAAATGTTGGCCGACTAGGAAAAGGGGAGATGCAGCGAGACCTGGGTGTCATGGTACACCAGTCACTGAAAGTAGGCATGCAGGTGCAGCAGGCAGTGAAGAAAGCGAATGGTATGTTAGCTTTCATAACAAAAGGATTTGAGTATAGGAGCAGGGAGGTTCTACTGCAGTTGTACAGGGTCTTGGTGAGACCACACCTGGAGTATTGCGTACAGTTTTGGTCTCCAAATCTGAGGAAGGACATTATTGCCATAGAGGGAGTGCAGAGAAGGTTCACCAGACTGATTCCTGGGATGTCAGGACTGTCTTATGAAGAAAGACTGGATAGACTTGGTTTATACTCTCTAGAATTTAGGAGATTGAGAGGGGATCTTATAGAAACTTATAACATGCTTAAGGGGTTGGACAGGCTAGATGCAGGAAGATTGCTCCCGATGTTGGGGAAGTCCAGGACAAGGGGTCACAGCTTAAGGATAAGGGGGAAATCCTTTATAACCGAGATGAGAAGAACTTTTTTCACACAGAGAGTGGTGAATCTCTGGAACTCTCTGCCACAGAGGGTAGTCGAGGCCAGTTCATTGGCTATATTTAAGAGGGAGTTAGATGTGGCCCTTGTGGATAAGGGTATGGAGAGAAGGCAGGTACGGGATACTGAGTTGGATGATCAGCCATGATCATAATGAATGGCGGTGCAGGCTCGAAGGGCCGAATGGCCTACTCCTGCACCTAATTTCTATGTTTCTATGTTTCTATGTGATCGCATATCCCGCATGGAGCGGTTGATGGAGCAGATGCTCCAACGTGACATGTTCCTGGATATGGAGTCGTGTCACCATTGGTCTCCTAGGATATCCATGGCAGCAGCTTACAAAGGGCTGCATAATGCATTTCCCTCCACAGAGGGGAGCATTAGGAGTCACATCTGGGCTGATCTGAAGACAAGAGGTTGGCTGAAGATGCCACAAATGTGCGGGGCTGCAGGATCAACAAGAGCTGCTCGGCATGGTCTTCAAGTTTGCAATGCCTGCACAAACAGGTCGGCCATTACAACCACGACTTGCAGCAAGCATCAACTACCTTTCATTCAACCAGCTACAGGAATAGGTAGTGAACGATACAACCGCCAAATACCTAGCACCAGTGAACTGTGTCTCCCTTAATGTGCCAGTGGTGAACGGTTCCATCTGGTGGTGTATCGTAGCAGGCATCAGAGCCCAGGAGGTCACGATGCAAAAGTTACTCAAGCTACTGGATTCGGGAATAACGACGTTTGCCCGATCGGTGGACGGCACAGAGATGTCAGACACGCAGCACGACGCACTGGCACTTCTCTGTTCGACATCAACTGTATAAGGAAAAGTGCAATCTGACCGGCCTTGAACCCCAAATGTGCAGGGTCGTGTAAGATCGGTAACAAACAACCACCGGTACTGCTAATTGGGGGGCAACCTGGCGAAACAAGTCAAAGAGCTTGACGAGGAAGCAAAAGCCGTCAGGCTCATGAAGGCAACACCAGCGAGCAAGTCCTCACAATTCCGGCGGCAGCACCCCTATTCATCCACCAGCAGACCACGACACACTGAAGCTGGTGAAAGCTCGAATGCCGTACAATCCGATCAGAGGTCCTTTTTAGGCTAAGGCCCAGAACGGCCTTCGTGGAAGATGCGCCAGCACTCCAGCGTCTCATCCTCCCAAGTGGGAGAAACGGATGAAATTAACACTCCACTGGTAACCATGGAGGTAGGTGTGTCTGGTCCCTTCCAGAACACAGCGGGTGTGACTTCTACACAAATTGAGGGTAGGTTACACTTATTTTTGGGAGGCATGGAACTCTATAACTGCTGACACTTATATACTGCACGTACTTCAGGTATACGAAATTGAAGTTATTAACAAAAACATTCTCCCGGTCCAGCATTTACCTAGCCGAACGTTTGTGTTGTCACAACAGGAGAAACTGCAAGGACATGCAGAGCTGGGAAGGCTATATACTAAATGTGTAATTGAGAGATCCCATCAAGACTCTCTAGATTTGTGTCCAATACCTTCATGAAAAATTAAAACGATGGTGGATGTCGCATCATCATCGATTTGCCAAAGCTGAATACGTTTGTACAGTATATTCATTGCATAATGGAAACCTTTGTTACTGCTAAACAATTGATTTCCGAAGGTTAGTTCATGGCTTGCATCGACTTAAAAGATGCATACTATTTGGTGCCCATACAGAAGGATCATCGCCGGTATCTGAAGTTTAACTGGATGGGGCAGCTCTGACAGTATAAAGCGCTGCCTAATGGATTAACATCAGCCCTAGCGTTTCCCCGAAAACAGAAACCTATTGTCATGGCCTAGCTGGATGATATATTAATTGTGGGTAAAACCCCGGTTTAGCTAAATCAGCTGTATCAGCTACCAAAACCTTGTTTGAAAAACTGGGATTCATCATCCATCCAGATAAATCCAAGTTGACGCCTTCTACGGCAATGGATTACTTGGGGTTCACCATTAATTCAGTTCACATGTTTGTCAAGGCAGCAGCATTAATGAAGGCCTGTAACAGCCTTGTTGTCATCAGTCAACCATCTATTCGACAATTAGCTAGGGTGATTGGTAAACTTGTGGCTGCTTTTCCAGCCACACAGTTTGGACCTTTGCATTACCAAAACCTACAGAGAGCAAAGGTGCAAGCACTCAAACATCATGCTGGTCATTTGGACAGACCAATGCAACTACCAGTTAAAGCAATTTTGGATTTACAATGGTGGAGACAAAACATTCAGAATTGCTCCAGCCCCATCATTGTCAGCAACCCTTCAGTTGTGTTACAAACTGATACCAGCGCTCACGGTTGGGATGCTACTAATACCATCTCCAGCTGTTGTGGCAGATGGAATGCACTTGAGTCATTTTAACTCCAAACACTTGGTATAAACTACTTAGAAATGTTGGATCCGTTCGATGGGCTAAAGGCGAACTGCTCAAAAATGCACCGCCTGCATATTCGCCTACAAATTGATAATCCCACTGTGGTGGCATATATCAATCATATGGGTGGAATCAAATCGATATCATGTGATAATCTGGTTAACAGTGTTTGGCAATGGTGTATCAACAGAAACATTTGGATAGCAGCCATTTACCTACCAGGTAAACTCAATAACGTGGCAGACACCAGGTCACGAAAATTCAATGACAACACCGAATGGATGTTGGACCACAAAGTGTTTGCTGATATTGTAGCGCGATATGGAACACAGTATATCGATCCATTCGCATCTAGGCTTAATCACCAGTTGCCAACATATGTTGCTTGGGAACCAGACCCGGGGGCAGCAGCGATTGACGCATTATCGCTACACTGGGGAAAATAGTTTCTCTATGCATTTCCCCCCTTCTGCCTCATCGGTCGGGTCTTACGCAAAATACAACAAGACTCCGCGTCAGGTATTTTGGTAGTACCCGATTGGCCTACTGAGGCATGGTTCCCCGTGGTTCTCGACATGGTCTCGGAACCATCCATGTCCATCGCCAAACGGCCGGATTTGTTGGTCTATCATGTGACGGGCGAAAGTCACCCATGCCATGACAGGATAAATCTGTTGATTTGCAGAATTTGAACATACCACTTCTGGATCTAGGGCTGACGCACCGAACCATGAATATGATCACGGCGACACATAGGGAGTCCACCAAGAAACAATATCTGACATACATCAGGAAATGGGAGATTTATTGGTCCAGGCGTAACATCACGCACAACACGGCAACCGCGACCAAGGTACTAGAATTCCTGGCTAGCCTTCACTTTGATGAAGGTCTAAGCTACATTACCATTAACTGCGCCAGGAGTGTCCTATCAGCGTACATGTGGCAGGGATTAGAACATCATACTGTTGGATTTCACCCTCTGGTATAAATATTAATGAGAGGTATCTTCAACACCAACCCCCCTAGGGCTAGGTACTCTCGGATTTGGGATGTGAGTATTATCCTAACGTTGTTCATGGGATGGTCACCAGCAACGTCCGCGTCCCTGGAAAAACTAACACATAAAATAGACATGCTAATGGCACTAGACTCGGCACGACGGGTCCAGTCACTGCACAAATTAAGCGGTACACGATGGTCCTATAAACCAACGAAATTACGTTTAACATATATGAATTAGTAAAACAAAATAGGCCTGGGTCATCGGGCCTCAAATTGGAATTCCGAGCATACACTATAGATGTTCGCCGATGCATTATGACGCATCTATTACACTATATAGAAGTCACAAAACATATTAGAGGCAAGGAAATGGTGCTGTTGCACAGCCATAAACAGACTCATAATAGTGTATCCGTAGAAATCATATCAATGTGGATTAGACAGGTTTTGGGGGCTGCAGGGGTGGATACTGATGTCTTCAAATCTCATTCCTCCAGGGCTGCACAAACATCGGCAGCAAGGGAGCTGGAAGTTCCCACGGATCGCATCCTGCGTACAGCAGGATGGTCCAGAGAAAATACCTTTCAGCAGTTTGATAACACACCGATTGCCAAACCTGCGGTGTTTGCAGAATCAATATTGAATTATGTATTATAATTTACCACAAGGAAATAGATTATTATTTTTTTTGTTTGTTAATAAATGTATCATTGTTTTGAATAACTGATTCATGTTTGAATTAACATACTTCCTCCTTTTGATCAACTACGGCAGTGTGTGAGGCATGGATTCGTTCCACGGCATGAAATCACAGAACATTAAAATCTTCACGTGGCTCCGAAGTAAAATAGTAAGATTAAACGAAAAATTTCCAGTTTGAAGTTTGATCTTTATTTTATGAGGAGTAACGTTGAGGGATTATGTGCTCTCCACGCCCAACCCTCTATCATAAAGGTCAACTGGTATTTTAGTACTCTGATCTTACTATGTTTAGCTCAACTAACTGTTATCTGTGAATTCACACCGCTGCTTTGAAGATTGACAAGCATGCGCGCTGGCTGTCTCTTCACGTAATCCCTCACCTTTACTCCTCATGAAATAAATATCAAACTTCAAACTAGTAAGTTCTCGTTTAATCTTACTATTAACTTCGTATCTTAAACAGTGAGAATGCATTTCGTTGCTATGTCTACGCGGATAATCACGACGCGCAGAGCCATGTTCATGCTGAATTAATCTAAATTGACACTTGTTAAAAATAGTAAATACTGCTTTCAGCCGTAAAATTGAAATAAGAACGTGTAATACTCGACTAAAACAAAGATGGTTTCAGATCTGAAAAACAGATTAAGTAACTCTGCTGTGCCCATCACCCAGTGGGGAATAACAGTTCCACTGGACGAACATAAGCGGTAGGTCTGTTCAAACGTCAGCTAGTTACACTTTGAACTACTTCATACCTGCACGTGTCAATGTAAATTAAAAACCGGTAGAATAGAGAGCAATGTCGAAATGGGACGAAGTAACCATGACTCCGTCTGCTCCGACCGCAGACATTTCACATGATACCCTGTGAAAATCCAAGCCGAAGCCAAGACGTAGAAGCCAAGATACCGAACGGAAATGACTTCGAAAAGCCAAATAAGCGAACGGACGCGACGCCCTAAACCATATAACCATATAACAATTACAGCACGGAAACAGGCCATCTCGGCCCTACAAGTCCGTGCCGAACAACTGTTTTCCCTTAGTCCCACCTGCCTGCACTCATACCATAACCCTCCATTCCCTTCTCATCCATATGCCTATCCAATTTATTTTTAAATGATACCAACGAACCTGCCGCCACCACTTCCACTGGAAGCTCATTCCACACCGCTACCACTCTCTGAGTAAAGAAGTTCCCCCTCATGTTAACCCTAAACTTCTGTCCCTTAATTCTGAAGTCATGTCCTCTTGTTTGAATCTTCCCTATTCTCAAAGGGAAAAGCTTGATCACGTCAACTCTGTCTATCCCTCTCATCCAAGCCAAATAACGGAACAGAGGGAACGCCGAAAAGCCAAGTACGCGACGCCGAAAGGCCAAATAACGTACATGACGTCTCCAGGGACGGGATTTGTGTGCGACCTTGTCTGCAATTGATCCAGACCCCAGCGTTCATCACATCACTGGCTGGGGGAGATGGGATGGGTGGGGGATTTTAAGCCAAAGATCATGGAGCGGATTATTTATCTATCTACATGGTAAATGGTAGGGAATTGAAGAATGCAGGTGGACAGAGGGATCTTGAAATAACTGTGCACAGTTCCCTGAAAGTGGAATCTCATGTAGATAGGGTGGAAACGAAAGCTTTTGGTGTGCTGGCTTTTATAATTCAGAGCATTGAGTATAGAAGTTGGGATGTAATGTTAAAATTGTACAAGGCATTGGTGAGGCCAATTCTGGAGTATGGTGTACAATTTTGGTCGCCTAATTATAGGAAGGATGTCAACAAAATGGAGAGTATACAGAGGAGATTTACTAGAATGTTGCCTGGGTTTCAGCAACTAAGTTACAGAGTCAGGTTGAACAAGTTAGGGATTTATTCTTTGGAGCGCAGAAGGTTAAGGGGGGGGGCTTGATAGAGTTTAAAATGATGAGAGGGATAGACAGAGTTGACGTGGATAAGCTTTTCCCACTGAGAGTAGGGAAGATTCAAACAAGGGGACATGACTTGAGAATTAAGGGACAGAAGTTTAGGGGTAACATGAGGGGGACTTCTTTACTCAGAGAGTGGTGGCTGTGTGGAATGAGCTTCCAGTGAAGGTGGTGGAGGCAGGTTCGTTTTTATCATTTAAAAATTAATTGGATAGTTATATGGACGGGAAAGGAATGGAGGGTTATGGTCCGAGCGCAGGTATATGGGACTAGGGGAGAATACGTGTTCGGCACGGACTAGAAGGGTCGAGATGGCCTGTTTCCGTGCTGTAATTGTTATATGGTTATCTATCTATCTATCTATCTATCTATCTATCTATCTATCTATCTATCTATCTATCTATCTATCTATCTATCTATCTATCTATCTATCTATCTATCTATCTATCTATCTATCTATCTATCTATCTATCTATCTATCTATCTATCTATCTATCTATCTATCTATCTATCTATCTATCTATCCATCTATCCATCTATCACCATATAACCATATAACAATGACAGCACTGAAACAGGCCATCTCGGCCCTACAAGTCCGTGCCGAACAACTTTTTTTCCCTTAGTCCCACCTGCCTGCACTCATACTATAACCCTCCATTCCCTTCTCATCCATATGCCTATCCAATTTATTTTTAAATGATACCAACGAATCTGCCTCCACCACTTCCACTGGAAGCTCATTCCACACCGCTACCAAACTCTGAGTAAAGAAGTTCCCCCTCATGTTACCCCTAAATTTATGTCCCTTAATTATGAAGTCATGTCCTCTTGTTTGAATCTTCCCTATTCTCAAAGGAAAACGCTTGTCCACTTCAACTCTGTCTATCCCTCTCATCATTTTAAAGACCTCTATCAAGTCCCCCCTTAACCTTCTACGCTCCAGAGAATAAAGACGTAACTTGTTCAACCTATCTCTGTAACTTAGTTGTTGAAACCCAGGCAACATTCTAGTAAATCGCCTCTGTACTCTCTCTAGTTTGTTGACATCCTTCCTATAATTGGGCGACCAAAATTGTACACCATACTCCAGATTTGGTCTCACCAATGCCTTGTACAATTTTAACATTGCATCCCAGCTGCTATACTCACTGCTCTGATTTATAAAGGCTAGCATACCAAAAGCTTTCTTTACCACCCTATCTATATGAGATTCCACCTTCAAGGAACTATGCACGGTTATTCCCAGATCCCTCTGTTCAACTGTATTCTTCAATTCCCTACCATTTACCATGTACGTCCTATTTTGATTTGTCCAGCCAAGGTGTAGCACCTCACATTTATCAGCATTAAACTCCATCTGCCATCTTTCAGCCCATTTTTCCAAATGGCCTAAATCACTCTGTAGACTTTGGAAATCCTCTTCATTATCCACAACACCCCCTATCTTGGTATTATCTGCATACTTACTAATCCAATTTACCACACCTTCATCCAGATCATTGATGTACATGACAAACAACAAAGGACCCAACTCAGATCCCTGAGGCACCCCACTAGTCACCTGCCTCCAACCCGACACACAACCATCCACCATTACCCTCTGGCTTCTCCCATTCAGCCACTGTTGAATCCATCTTGCTATTCCCGCATGCTAGTGGGACAAAAAGGAGGATTGGGCCTGGCGAGGAAGAGCAAGGACGTGAGTCCAAAGTAAGGGGGGTGCAGTTTTCCAGTCCTTCCACCACCGATGTGGTTGGAGGTCAGGAAATGTTGCCTGGGTTTCAACAACTTCGTTACAGAGATAGGTTGAACAAGTTACGTCTTTATTCTCTGGAGCGTAGAAGGTTAAGGGGGGACTTGATAGAGGTCTTTAAAATGATGAGAGGGATAGACAGAGTTGAAGTGGACAAGCGTTTTCCTTTGAGAATAGGGAAGATTCAAACAAGAGGACATGACTTCATAATTAAGGGACAGAAATTTAGGGGTAACATGAGGGGGAACTTCTTTACTCAGAGATTGGTAGCGGTGTGGAATGAGCTTCCAGTGGAAGTGGTGGAGGCAGGTTCGTTGGTATCATTTAAAAATAAATTGGATAGGCATATGGATGAGAAGGGAATGGAGGGTTAAGGTATGAGTGCAGGCAGCTGGGACTAAGGGAAAAAAGTTGTTCGGCACGGACTTGTAGGGCCGAGATGGCCTGTTTCAGTGCTGTCATTGTTATATGGTTATATGGTAATAGATAGATAGATAGATAGATAGATAGATAGATAGATAGATAGATAGATAGATAGATAGATAGATAGATAGATAGATAGATAGATAGATAGATAGATAGATAGATAGATAGATAGATAGATAGGTAGATAGATAGGTAGGTAGGTAGGTAGGTAGGTAGGTAGGTAGGTAGGTAGGTAGGTAGATAGATAGATAGATAGATAGATAGATAGATAGATAGATAGATAGATAGATAGATAGATAGATAGATAGATAGATAGATAGATAGATAGATAGATAGATAGATAGATAGATAGATAGATAGATAGATAGATAGATAGATAGATAGATAGATAGATAGATAGATAGATAGATAGATAGATAGATAGATAGATAGATAGATAGGTAGGCGGCGCGGCTCTCGTCAGCAGCGGCCTCTGCAGTCCGTCTGCGTTTTTATTATTTTATGTCTATGTTTTTATGTAGTTTTTGTTATATTTTGTTGGGGTATGTGTGTGGGGGGTGGGGGTGGTGTGGGGGGGAGGGGGTAACTTTTAAATCTCTCCCTGCACGGGAGACCCGACCTTTTCTTTGTCGGGTCTCCGTTGTCGTTGGGGCTGCAACGAGGAGCGGCCTCCAACAGGAAAACCGGGGACTCTGGTGCCGACTACTCACCTCACCGTCGCGGAGCTGGCCGAGTCCAGAGCGGGTGGAGCGGTGGTGGACGCTGCTGCGACCCGAACCCCGGAGATTCGGTGGCTGCAACTGCGGGTTTGGCGGACAGTGACACCGGGAGCCCGCGGGTCCCTGGAGGGAGACCGCTTTTCCGGGCTTCCGCAACGGCGACTTCTCCCGCCCGAGTTGCGGGGTTGAAGAGCTCCTGGAGCGGGGCCTACAGCACCGCCCCGCGCGGCTTGGAATGGCCGCGGGAGTTTGCGAGCGCGCGCCGGGGGCTCTAACACCAAGACCCGGTGCGCGACCTTGCATTACCCGGCGTGGCTTAATGGCCACGGGACAATTCGCCATCGCCCGCCGGGGGCTTTGACCTTGACTCTGACATCGGGGGGGGGGGGGGGGAGTGCAGTGGAGAGAAAAGTTTTTTGGCCTTCCATCACAGCAATGTGATGGATGTTTATGTAAATTATGTTGTGTCTTGGGTCTATTTGTTTGTAATGTATGGCTGCAGAAACGGCATTTCGTTTGGACCTCAAGGGGTCCAAATGACAATAAATTGAATTGAATTGAATTGAATAGAAGGGAGGGGATAGAGAGGAGAGGGCGAGACAGAGCGAGAGTGATAGAGATCGAGCGAGAAAAACGAGAGAGAGATTACAACGTCCTAACCCCAAGCACAGTGATAAATCAACGCTTACAAAAATAATCCGCTCTATGAACTTCGGCAATTCAAAAGCGGCGAAGGAACATTTAAAAAAAACCCCACCCTCCCGTCTCCCTCAGCCAGTGATGTGATGGTCGCTGGGGTCTGGATCAATCGCTGACAAGGTCGCACACAAATCCCGTCCCCGGTGTCGTCGTGTCCGTTATTTGGCCTTCCGGCGTCGCGTACTTGGCTTTTCGGCGTTGCGTCTGTTCGGTTATTTGGCTTTAGGGCGGCGCGTCCGTTCGCTTATTTGGCTTTTCGAAGTCGTTTCCGTTCGGTATCTTGGCTTCCATTTCTTGGCATCGGCTTGGCTTCTCGTCGTTAGGCGCCCTGCCCGGGTACCCTGTGACACGTGTGCGGACGGCGCAGCCGGTGTCATGGTTATTTCTTCCCAGATCGACATTGCTGTCTGTTCTATCAGTTTTTAATTTACATTGATACGTGTCTGGCATGAAGTAGTTCAAAGTGTAACTAACTGACGTTTGAATAGACCTACCGTTTATGTTCGTCCAGTGGAACTGTTATTCACCACTGGTTAATGGCCACAGCAGAGTTAATTAAGCTGTTTTCAGATCTGAAACCATCTTTGTTTTAGTCCAGTATTAAACGTACTTATTTCAATTTTACGTCTGAAAGCAATATTTACTATTTTTAACAAGTGAATTTAGATGAATTCAGCAAGAAAATAGCTCTGCACGCCGCGATTATCCGCGTGCACATAGCAACAAAATGAATTCGGAATGAATAGGATACGAAGCTGATTACAGATTTATAATTCCTGTGGTAAATACGCTGCTGTGGAACGTTTGTGTTAATTTCGATGAAATGGAGCGACTTGAGCCATCGCGTCCTGTCCCGTGATGGGTCCACTCGGCAGTTGAAGTGCTCCCGCTTTCTTCCATCAAAGACGTCGTCAATTAACGACGTGTTCAGATCTACACGAACTTGCTGGACTCGCGTAACATAATGGTAGACCATGAAATCAAATCAAACTGTGACCGCGTCCAAGAAACTGCAATGCTGAAATGCACACAATACTCAAAATTCGGTCGAACGAATGTTCTACAACAATGCATAACAATTATCTGTCTCTTATTCTCAAATCACATCCAATTAGGCTATAATATAACATGCATTGTTATCACTCCATCTGTTTGTGTTCACATTGAATGCGCTATAGACTAGAATCCCTATATTCTTATGTACATCAATGGTGTTCGGAGCCTTGCCATTGATTGCATACTTTCCCGTTTCATTCGACTTGCAACAGTGGCAATATCCCACATTTACTTGAATTAAACCCAATCCACAACGCCAGTGGTGATTTGGTTTTCCTCCAAACCAAGGAAGTCCACTTCCAAATTCAGAGGGAACACCTTCTGATGAGCGTTGGATGGCACCGGGCATGTACTCGCTGGAGTTTAGAAGAATGTGGCGGGACTCATTGACACGTACAGAATTGTGAAAAGCTTGGATTGAAAAGGGTGGATTGGAGAGGATGTTTCCACTAGCGAATGAATCTAACACTTGACGTCATAGCCTCAGAATTAAAGGACGTTCTTTTAGGAAAGAGATGAGGAGGAATTTCTTTGGTCAGGTGTTGGTGAAACTGTGAAAGTCTTTCCTGCAGAAGGCTGCTGAGGCCGAGTCTGTGGATATATTTAAGGCAGAGATGGATGGATTATTGATTAGTACAGATGTCAGAGATTTTGGGAACAATAAACCATAGACAATAGACACTAGGTGCAGGGGTAGGCAATTCGGCCCTTCGAGCCAGCACCGCCATTCATTGTGATAATCGGTGATCATCCAGAATCAGTACTCCGTTCCAGCCTTCACCCCATATCCCTTGACTCCGCTATCTTTAAGAGCTCTATGAAACTCAGAAGGCAGGAGAATGGGGTTAGGATGGAGAGATAGATCGGCCATGATTGAATGGCCGAGTAGACGATGGGCCGCATGGCCTAATTCTGCTCATGTCACTTATGATCTAATGTTGTTCCCGCAAAATAAATGCAGCTTCACCCGATTGACGAAATATCACTCATCGCAATCGAGGGGGTGCCTGACCCCCCCCCCCCCCCCCTTCCTCATTCGAGGAAAATGCCCACGCACCTTTCTATCGGCTGGATTCAACACCTCATCGGCCCCAATTTGAGATTTTCCCTCGCCGTCAAACCTGGGGAGAACCCACACCCCTTCAAATATGATGATACTCCTCCACTCGGGGATGTATCCTTGCCACACAAATTCGAATGGTTCCCCATCCCCCACGAAATGGGACTTCGCCGCCAACATCGGTAGTGGGGGTTGGGGCTTACTGGTGCGGGAGTATCACAGGCTCGATGAACGTCAACAGCGGTGACAGCCGTCACCTGCGGAAGGGTCGACATTCATTGGGACGACCTTCACTGACGGGAATGGCCACCAGTGGCCGGGGGCCATGATCGGCGACAGAAGGCTTTACTTGCGCGGGGCGATTACTAAAGGGGGAACCCTCAATGGCTGGGGACAGTCACTGGCACTGGAGTGTTGACATGAAATGGGATTTTTACTTTCTTCATACTCTCAGGTATTTCATAAGTACCAAGTGTTTCGATGGTAGAATTTACGATATGTTCCCTCGAATGTAATATAGGGGGGTCAATATTATGACCATATAACAATTACAGCACGGAAACAGGCCATCTCGACCCTTCTAGTCCGTGCCGAACACATAATCTCCCCTAGTCCCATATACCTGCGCTCAGACCATAACCCTCCATTCCTTTCCCATCCATATAACTATCCAATTTATTTTCAAATGATAAAAACGAACCTGCCTCCACCACCTTCACTGGAAGCTCATTCCACACAGCTACCACTCTCTGAGTAAAGAAGTTCCCCCTCATGTTACTCCTAAACTTCAGTCCCTTAATTCTCAAGTCATGTCCCCTTGTTTGAATAATATTAGAGAGAGTGAGATGCTTGATCTACTCTTCGGAAATATTTCAGGGCAAGTAACTGAAGTATCAGTAACGGAGATGGTAGCAGTGGTCGAGGTCGGATTATTTCTAAAATTGTGTTAATAAACCTAGCTGGTCATCAAGTTAAATTGGGGCAGGTTCAAGTTCAAGTTAGTACAGTGCAATTTGAGCCACCACAGAGCCAAACTAATAAAAGAACAGCACGCACAATAGAATTTAGCATAAACATCCACAATAGCGGAATCAACGTTTCTCACTGTGATGGAAGGGAATAAAGTTCAGTCACGCCTCCTCTGTGTTCGCCCGTGGTCGGGGCCATTGAACCCTCCGCAGTCGCCGCTGCGGATGTACAGGGATGATCGAAACGCTGTCGTCGGAACGGAACGAAAAACAGCGGCTTCGAGTTTTCGAATCGGCCTCTTCCTGCAAGAGACCGTGGCTTCCGAAATCCACAGGACGAGCAGGACGGAACCCCAATAGGCTGTGGGCCGAGCATCACAAATGTGTCTAGAAAGCGGTTTTCGTGACCAACGTCACGGAACTACATGAAATTGTCCATAGATTTAGATTGAAGATATTTGAGAAGGAAATCATAACTCGTCGGAACCAAAAGTTGCACATTAATTAATTAAACTAATTAGAAAATAAGATCCGGAAAGTAAGCGCCATCTAGTGGCCAATGCCCATATTATACCATGGGCAGCCTATTTACGTGTTGCAGTCCATTAAAATTATATATATATATATATACGACGTAAATATGACTGTAATCATATATAATTAAGTATAATTATATTATATCAAAATAATATGATTAATATAATTGTGAGTGTTTTAATGACACTGTCGCAGAGGTCCTGCTGCTGAACCAGCCTAATTAATGGGTGAGGGCAGTCATTGTGAGTTCTACCCTCTACCGAACCCCACAGACTGCCAGTGTGCAAAGTGGGGGTCACAGCCTTAGTGGGACTGGGGCAGTTCCAGGCTGGGGGACAGTCCCGCAAGGCATCTTCCAGTCGCTTTAATAGGAAATGTAGTGAGACTGCAGCAGAGGTCCCTGGTTTTAAGGGCTAATGAACCTGCCAAATTAAAGGATCAGGACAGATCCCCTGAGTTCCCCCTTTTATTGAACCCTACTGACTGCCATATTGGGAAGAGTGGAGGGAACGGCCATAGTGGGACTGGGGCAGTGCCAGGCTGGGTGGCAGATCTGTAAGAGACATGTCTTCATTCTGATGTAAATGTCACATCCTGACCAAGAATCAAATCCTCTGATGTTTACTCGATGAGTATTCATTTTAAGCTACACTGAGCCTATATTTATGTTAGAGGCCGCCCGATGGTGCCTTTGCAAATGAGGACTATTACCTTTAACCAAAAATAACCCTAAAAGTGTAGCATTGTTTGAGTATCTGTAGTTTGTATGTGTGTCTGTGTGTACCCGTCAAACGTGTATCTGTGAGTGTGTGGATGTAAGTGTGTATGTATGTGTGGATAGATGTATGTGTGGATGTATGTGTGTGTGCACGCATCGAAGTGTGCGTACGGATGGATGTGTGTGTGTGGATGTGTGTTTGTATGTGTGGATGGGTGGGTGGACTGTCGCACTGTCATTCTCCAGCACGCCGTTATCATAAGTAATTCACTCATTGTTTAAATAATTTGACCAAATAAACAGTGAAACGATCGACACTAAAATAAAACTTTATATAATAATTTACTTCCCCAATTTATTTGTTTACATTACATCTGATCTTCATCTGAATATTCTTCATCAGATTCCAAGCCTTTTGATAAGTTTTGATAACTCCATTGATAAGTCAGTTCAAGTTCAATTCGAGTGTCAGGCCGAGGCTACAAAAACATCTCATAGTCATTAAGTCTGCATGGACTTCAATTCATAAAATTTAAACCTCTTCTTAATTATATGAGAATAACACTGTTACTACCATAGGTAAATTAGTTAATGTTCAAGTTCACATACTCCACGTCATTCTACATAAACGTCAGCCATTTCAGACCATTTCTCACTCCGATGGAAGCCTATAAAGTCCAATGAATACGCGTCCGTTTTTCTCCCGTGGTCGAGGCCTGGAAACGGCAGGAGCGGATGGTTCAAATACAGTGGAGATGATTCAAACACACTCCGCGGCTCCGCGTTCGCGAATCGTCCGCTTCTTAATTGAGTCCGCGGCTTCACTATGTTAAGTACATAGGCCCCGCGATCGGAGCACTTGTACTCGGTAAGTGATTGCAGGCAGCTCCGAGATTAGACGTTAAAGACTTACTACATTACAATAAGATGGCATTTGTGACAATGTTTTATTTACCTTGTTATGGATACACATAGTTTAGGCCCTCAACTTCACGAATGAATGCATGGATGAATGAATGAATGAATGAATGAATGAATGAATGAATGAATGAATGAATGAATGAATGAATGAATGAATGAATGAATGAGATTTCAGATTTCAGATTTCAAATTTATTTTGTCACATACACCTTTCGGTGTAGTGAAATTCTTTTTGCCATGCAGCACATAAAAAAAGAATACAACATAACAGTAGTAGATAGTTTCAGATAGATACATCAAAACATCCCCCCACAATGGTTCCCATTGTGGGGAAAGGCACAAAGTCCAGTCCCATCCCCATGTCCACCCATAGTCGGGCCTCCTTACTCGAGACGCGCAGCTCCGCCGCCGATGCCGAACCGGCACCCCTGCCGCCGCTGCTGAGCCGGTGCCGTCGCCGGTCCGCCGCCGCCGCTGAGCCGGTGCCGCCGCCGCCGCCGCTGAGCCGGTGCCGTCGCCGGTGTTGAGCCGGTGCCGCCGCCGGTGTTGAGCCGGTGCCGCCGCCGCCGCTGAGCCGGTGCCGCCGCTGAGCCGGCGCCGCCGCCGCCGCTGAGCCGGCGCCGCCGCCGCCGCTGAGCCGGCGCCGTCGCCGGTGTTGAGCCGGTGCCGTCGCCGGTGTTGAGCCGGTGCCGCCGCCGCTGAGCCGGTGCCGCCGCCGCCGCTGAGCCGGTGCCGTCGCCGGTGTTGAGCCGGTGCCGCCGCCGGTGCTGAGCCGGTGCCTGAGCCGGTGCCGTCGCCGGTGTTGAGCCGGTGCCGCCGCCGGTGCTGAGCCGGTGCCGCCGCCGCCGCCGATGCCGAAGCTCCAGTCCCCTCAGGAGACGCCGCTCCAGGCCCGCTGGTAGGCCGCTGGGACGGGTCGAAGCTGCAGCCCGGAGAAAAGCTGCATCTCCGACCAGGTAGGGACCATGAAAATTAGTTTCCCCCTCCCCTCCCCCCTCCCTCACACATAAAAAGCTAGAACTCCTCAAACCAAAACACTAAACTAACTAAAAATAAGAAAAAGAGACGAAAAAACAGACAGCTGCAAGCTAGGCAGCCATTGGACGGCGCCCCTGGTGGTCAGAATGAATGACTGAATGAATGAATGAATGAATGAATGAATGAATGAATGAATGGTTGGATGAATGAATGAATGAATGAATGAATGAATGAATGAATGAATGAATGAATGAATGAATGAATGAATGAATGAATGAGTGAATGAATTGGTGAGTGAATGAGGGAATGAATGAGTAAATGAATGAATTAATTAATTAATTAATTAATTAATTGATTAATTAATGAGTGAGCGAATGAGTGAATGAGTGAGTGAATGGATGAATTGATGAATGAATGAATGAATGAATGAATGAATTAATGAATGAATGAATGAATGAATGAATGAATGAATGAATGAATGAATGAACGAATGAATGAATGAATGAATGAATGAATGAATGAATGAATGAATGAATGAATGATTGAGTGAGTGGACGAGTGAGTGGATGAATGAGTGAATGTACAGCCTCCAAATTTCTTTTTCTCACATTATAAAGGTGCTATTAAATTAATTAACTACATACAGATTAATTTTCATGAATTCAGACTTTAGATCTTACATTTCAGTTCGTTGAATCACAAAGTTTTACTGGTTTCACAACTTTGTGTTGCAGCCTCTCCGCAGCGACTTTGCTTTCAAGACTTTCAACCAATTCATTCCACTTAGCTGCACATTCTTCAGACCTATTAATGCTTTTCTCACTGAATTCAATTACCTTGTTGCAAGTTTCCATGACATGTACTCCACAGAACTAGAAAGAACCTTAATCGGAATCACCAGTAAAACAGGCATCAGTGAAGTCCTCTCAGCCATGTTGTGTGCTCACTGCCTAGCTAGCCTGAAACAAAGCGCGCGATTGGACAACTGGCATCCGACCCAATGTTAAACGTTCTTTGATTGGACTAAAAATACCAGAAAATATTCGGTTTTTGCTCTAATTTAATAAAACCAATGTGCAAGCTTTGTTCTTGACGGGGTTCATGGATGATTTATATAATATTTTTACACAATATGTGAACGTTTCGTGTAATTCTGTGAGTTGGTCACGAAACATTAGAATAAAGCTCCTCGGCCCACAGCCTAATGCTGGGCTGCGCGCTGCTCTTCCTGATGCTCCGGGAACCTTGCGTCGCTGGGCCGCTGTGGGGGGCTGCTCAAGATGAGTGGGGTCCCGGTGGGAGGGTCCTCTCGCTCCTTCAGTCCGGAGGAAACCCGTCAATCCGGGAATTGCTGCTACCTACTTCAAAATTTGTGATTCCCATTCACTGGATGGTTGGTCGGGGATCACTGGCGAGGGTGGGTCACTGGCGCGGGGGGGAGGTCAATGGAGGGGGGGGCGTCATTGTTGGGTTGGGGTGGGGCACTGGCGGGGGGAGATGATGACACACGCGATGGAACGTCACTGCCGAGGAGACCGTGACTGCTCATGGAGAAGGAATGGTGAATATCACCCAGAGAGTTGTGGAAGGACAGTGGAGGCCAAATCACTGGATGGATTTAAGAGAGAGTTAATTGGAGCTCTAGGGGCTAGTGGAATCAAGGGATATGGGGTGAAGGAAGGCAAGGGTTATTGATAGGGGACGTTCAGCCGTGATCACAATGAATGGCGGTGCTGGCTCGAAGGGCCGAATGGCCTCCTCCTGCACCTATTATCTATGTTTCAATGTTTCATCCTGAACAGAATTCAGAGGTCTGGGCATAATCGCGGAGTAAACTTTCAACTGTGGGAGATAAGCATCTGAATCATCTGTCAGCTCAGGTCTTTCTTCTGAATACATGGCAATTGGGATTCGCTGACCTCGCCCTCGCTGTTCAGTAAACCGCTTGACTGAGAGACCTTCTCACACCCCATTGTCCGGCCGGTAAATGTGAGCGCGATGGTCGGTGTTGGTAAAGGCGAGCTCGGACCCCCCCCCCCCCTCCATGTCCACCTCCTTAAGCGGAAACAGGCCATCGCGTGGGATATGGCACGTTCTGGGGTGGTACGGGATGCAAATACGGAATCGAGAACGATGTGGGGGGGGGTCTTACGTTGGGCGAGGGAGGATAGGGGCTTGCAGTGCCGTGCGTCGGGGAAGATGTGGCGTCAAGAGAGGAAGTCTCGTACGAAGGGATTGGGCGTGGGGTGGGTAGAGCAGGAAGGGTGTGGTTGAAGTCGTAGTCGGGTTTATGGGAGGAACGGCTGGTTCGGGCGAAGTGGGGGCCGGGCGAATCGGGGCCCACTGAAAAGGCATCTGGTCGAATGAGGCGGTCCATGTTGGGAGCGCGAAGGGTAGTCGGCGAGGGGAGCCGAGCAATGTGGGGGGGGGGGCGTGGGGCACCGATTCAAAGCAGGGAGCCGGGCCAGGAGCGCGGTGACAAAGAACAGCTGAGCAAGGTGGAGCGTGCAGAGAAAGGGAGCTGGTAGATGGAGGGGGAAATGGGAAGGGCAGCGGGATGAGTGGGTAAATGGGGGGCGGACATAGAGGGGCAGGAGAAGGTTGGATGGGCCGGAGAGGGCGCCTGGCGGAGGGTTGCAACATGGAAATGCCGGGCGGATTGTGGATCCGGGGGATAAGGGGCGTGGCAAAAGGAGTCGTGAAGAGCAGTCCCTTTGAGTTGCGTTGGAGCATTGGGACGGAACATCCTGGACGCGTGCGTCGGGTCGTGAAATGCCCCGCTCCAAGTAGCGGAGTTAGGCATTGGGCCGCCGGGGGAAGTGGGCAGGGGAGCTCCGAGCGTCAGGAGCATCGGGCAAGGGGCGATGTGCGGATGGAAGGGGGTGCGGGAATACATGAATATGGAGCGGGTTGAAGAGTGGACCGGGAGGAGAGGGGCCAGGTGGAATGAGGCCTGCGGCTGGCGGTGCAGGTGCAGACTGTGCCCGTTGGAGCGTTAGAGAAGGGGCCTCTGTAACCTCTGTAAGACGTGGATTAAAGGATGGACCTGAGAGAGGAGGTGTGGGGAGTGGTAATTGTAAAGGAGTGATTACTGACACACTGTAAGCTTTACTGTGAGTTTAATATAGCACGTGGCACACACGTCCCAGCACTGACTGCATCCAGCCTTCAGGCGTACTGGAACCTAGTGGGAGGAACAAAGGGAGGATACTACAGTTATACTAATATGATGGGGCGTGGTTAGTGGTGATGAGGTAGCTACATTATAGGTTGCATGCATAACCCATCTACATCCTTTCCCTTACGATTCAAACAAGTTACTACAGTGGCAGGTTTATTATACAGAACCTGCATAGCTAAGCAAACTCTCCGTAGCGAGCCGGAGGTTTTACAACCCGACCCGAGCGAGTGCGCACCGCACCTTCACCCTCCCCACCCGAAAGAATAGGAGGAGGGACAGGAACAGAAACAGGAGGGGGAGAGAAGATGGGTGGGGAACCCAGCTTGAAGGGGGAACGGAGAGGCACAGGTGAGCCAGGTGAGAATGAAGGGGTAGAACGAGCTGAAGTTGGAGAGAGAGAAGACCTTGCAGGAGACAGCAGAGCCTGGGGAGCAAACCCGGGAGGAGCAGGGGGGGCTACCCGAGGCAAAAGGACCGACCGTGGCATGCAGGGAGCAGATGGTACATTAGTGGAGGAAGGCTCGACACGCGATGGAGGGGTATACGGAATCGCAGGAGGTGGTTTGGGCTCGTTAACCGCCAACAGGTGCTGGCGGCTGCGTCTGTATACAGTCCCTTCGAAATCCACGAGGTAGGACCGTGGCGCGCTGTCAAACCCGACGACGGTGGCAAGTCGGGAATAGCCGGTGGGCGTCTGCAAACGGACGACCTGTCCAGGCATCAGTGGCGAAAGAGGGCGGCAGGATTTATCATGCGATCGTCGCTGGATCTCGTGCTTCTGGGCAATACGTTTCTGGACATCAGCAGGCTGCAGGACTTTGGGCATCAGGGACTGCTGGGCAATAGGCATCGGAGGGCGGACAACTCGGGACATGAGTCGCTGGGCAGGGGATCCCATGGTACTGTCTCTGGAAATGTTCCGAAGGTTCAGGAGACCCTGATAGAAATCCCCGTTCGAGAGGCGGGTTTGTTCAAGCAGGTGCTTAGCGCTGCGGACAGCCCGTTCAGCTAGACCATTGCTTTGCGGGTACTCCGGGCTGCTGGTGAAATGATTAAAGTTCCACTTCGTGGCAAACACTCGAAACTCGGTGCTGGTGAACTGGCGACCGTTGTCTGTCTGCAGCCGGACAGGGGAACCAAACGTGGCAAAGTGGCGGCGAAGCTTGCTGATCACCATCTCGGAGGTGATGGCAGGGAGGAGGTCCACCTCGAACCAATTCGAGTAAGAGTCTACTAGCACAAGGTAATGCCTCCCGCGCCAGTCGAAAATGTCGGCAGCCAGAGAAGACCAGGGCATGTCAGGTGCAGGCTGCTGCAAAAGTGGTTGTCTTTGCTGATGCGGGGCAAGCGAGTGACAGTCCGGACAGGAATCCACCCTTGCCTGGATGTATTTAGCCATGGCCGGCCAGTAGTACTGTTCCTGGGCATGTGAGATAGTGGCATCTGCCCCGGGATGACCCATGTGGGCGGCATCAAAATACAAGCCATGCAGCGATGCCGGGATGACAACTTTGTGTCCTTTGATAATAATACCGTCACGGAGGACTAACTCATCGCGGACCAAAAAATAGGGGTGGACGCTGGCAGGCAACGAATTCCGCTTGGTGGGCCACCCGCGCTTGATGACAGCAGCAAGCTGCTGCAGGTCAGGGTCGTTAGCGGTATGTTCAACCAAGCACTGCAGCTGGTGAGAAGGGACGAAGTTAACGTTCAGTACCTGTAAGTCCGACTGCTCGAAGGGGTGTTGGTCACAAGAGGCCCGGGGGGCCCGGGACAGTGAATCGGCCACATGCATCTCGGTGCCCCTCTTATATATGATTTTAAAGTCAAAGCGCTGTAGTTGCAGCATCATCCGCTGTAGCCTGGCAGGAGCGCAGTGTATTGGTTTGTTAAGTATCGTTACCAGTGGCTGGTGATCCGTCTCAACGGTGAACCTGGTGCCAAATAAGAAGTCCTTAAACTTCGAACACGCGAAAACCACCGCCAGCAGCTCCTTCTCTATCTGAGCATAGCGCTGCTCTGTGTCCGTCATGGTCCTAGAGGCATAGGAGATAGGCAGCAGCGAGTCGTCAGCGTGGGGTTGCAGGCAGGCAGCACCCAGACCAAATCGAGAGGCGTCGCAAGTGACCACGATCGGACGCAGCAGATCAAAAAACTTCAGTGTAGGTGTGCTGACCAGCCTCGTCTTCAGCAGGTCAAACGCCTGCTGGTGGTGTGGAAACCATGCCCAGGCAATGTCCTTCTTTGTGAGCTGTCTCAGGGGTGCGCTCAATTCGCTGAGGTCGGGGATAAACTTCCCCAGGTAATTCACCATACCCAGGAAACGCTGCAGACTGACAACGTCTGTCGGGGCGTGCAGCTCTGAGATGGCGCTGGTCTTTTGCGGGTCTGGCTTCAACCCTTGGGCCGTGAAAATGTGGCCGACATATGTGACCTCAGGCACCCGGAACTTGCACTTTGACCGATTGAGCTTCAAATTTATCTGCCGAGCACGGTCCAAAATCCGCCGGAGGTTGTGGTCATGTTCGGCCACATCCCTCCCATAGACCAGAATGTCATCCACAATAATCGCGCAGGGCAGACCTGCAAATAATTGTTCCATTGAACGCTGAAATACCTCGCTGGCAGAGTTGATGCCGAACGGCATCCGTAAAAACTTAAACCTGCCGAAGGGCGTGCTGAACGTGGTCAGGTCCGTGGAGCGTTTGTCCAGTGGTATCTGCCAAAACGAACTTCTGGCATCGAGGACGGAGAACACAGTGGCTTGTCCCACCTGGGCGGCAACATCTTCGACAGTCCTCATGGGGTAGTGGGGCCGTTTAATCGCCATATTCAAGTCCTTAGGGTTGATGCATACCCGTATCTCATTTTTTCCTTTCTTCAACGTGGCGACCATGGTGGAGACCCATAGGGTTGGATCGCTGACAGCCTCCAGCACTCCCATGTTGACCATGTCCTTCAGCATATTTTCCACCTTGCCCTTCATGGCAAAAGACACTCTGTGGGGTGGACGGATCACAGGCACCACAGATGGGTCAGTCACGATCTTGTACAACGGCAGCTTCCCCAACTTGTCGTCAAACAGGTCTGGGTATTCAGATAGTGGATCCATCACAGCTTGCACCTCGTGGACCGTAGGGTCAAACGACACCAGATCAAGAACCTGGCATGCCTGGTTGCTCAGCAACGTCACACAGTCACTGTCCAGAATGAAGAAAGACAGGTCCTGGGAAGATTTCTGCAGCACGCAGTGGAAAGTCGCCCTCCCCACAGGTGTTAGTTCCTCTCCCCCATAGGCACGCAAAACAGAGCGGTCTGCAATCAGCAGCTCATTATTCCTTATCTGGTGGAACAGCTTTGTTGACATTACGTTCACTTTTGCCCCCGTGTCGAGTTTAGCAGAGAAGGACTTGTTGTTTACAGTTATGTTCACAGAAGGATCGGGGAGGCGAGATCGGCTGTGGAGGAGAGTGTAAATACTTACATCTCCCGTGGAATAGCTGAGCTCAGAGTCGGGGGCAGCGTCAACAGAGGGCTGAGAATCCATCTCGCTATCAACTTGTAGAAGGTTGTTTAGGAGTTGTCTGGGAGCTGAGGGCACTTTCCCACGGGACCTGCAGGCAGCTGCAAAATGGTTTATTCTCCCGCAGAAATTGCAGGTCTTCCCAAGGGCTGGGCACTGTGATTCTGAGGAGTGCACGTAGTTGCAGTTAGGACACTTTTGAGATCTCGGGTCCCGGGGTGTACGAACGGGCCGCGGTGGGGGGCGAAAGTTGTCCTTCATCCGTCGTTGTCCAGCAACACCAGTTAAATTTATGGCTCGGTTGTCAGACCCCCTCTGCCCATGCGGAGGGGTGACCACTTCGGCAATGCGGCACGCATGCATTGCCTGAGTCAGGGTTAGGTCAGGCCGTTGCAGCAGGTCGGCACGCAGCTTCTGATCGATCATACCAGTGACGAGAATGTCTCTGATGAGCTGGTCGCGCATGGTTTCAAATCGGCACCGCTGGGCAAGGTGCCGCAGGTCAGCGATGAAGCATTCAACAGGTTCATCCGGCTGTTGCTTGCGTGAGAAGAACCTGGCCCGCTCCAGTATACGGTTGGAGGGCAGGTCACATATCTCCGCGAATTTGCGCAAAAGACATACCGGGTCGTCGGCCGATTCAGCTGGCTCGACCGGCTGGTCGTTGTCATCCAGGACCGCTGGTTCGTAGACAAAGGCTTGAGCTCTCTTCATTGCGTCGGGACCGGCCAGGTTGAGCAGGAGTGATGCTTTGACCGCGGCTGGCTCGTTCCGGTGCGCAATATTAACGTAGTGAGTGTAGTCCATCACAAAAGTCGACCATCGCTCCGCAATGTCAGCGTCGAAGACAAGGGGAGATGGCTTTCGGCATGAGGATGCCATGTCAAGGGAAACCCAACACTGGGCACTAACGGGGACAAAATAAATGAAAACCGGTAAACGGGAAACGCGAGTTTTTTTAAACTTCTGACACCATGTAAAGGTGTGATTACTGACACACTGTAAGCTTTACTGTGAGTTTGATATAGCACGTGGCACACACGTCCCAGCACTGACTGCATCCAGCCTTCAGGCGTACTGGAACCTAGTGGGAGGAACAAAGGGAGGATACTACAGTTATACTAATATGATGGGGCGTGGTTAGTGGTGATGAGGTAGCTACATTATAGGTTGCATGCATAACCCATCTACAGTAATGATCCGATTACAGGAGTATATACTGGGGGGGAAGAGATGGGTGAACCAACGGGGTCAGAAGGAGAGGTCTCTACTATAAGCGGAAAAGGTGGGAGTGGAAAGGCGTGACTGGTCGTGCGATGCTGTTGAAGGTGCCGTAAATACAAGGGAATGGTGTATCTAATGCAAAGGCTGGCGTATGGACCAAGGGGGTTTGTATTCCGCGTGAGGTGGGGGCATGGTGAGCGAGAGCAGAATTGGCGGACACATAAGAGACACGCTTCAATGGGGAATAGGAGTGAACAAAGAATACCGACATGACCAGTCAGGGGCACATCATCCCATAGATACTTCATGCAGGCAATGTATATCTGAAAAAAGTGTCATTCACTTACAATAGGAAGCAGCGGAACCGTCGGCGACTAACAATTCATTCACGGGAATGGTTAAAGCTTTATGGACCATAATTTATCCCTATTTACGTCGGCCGGATGCGGGATGAACTCAGAAGGGGATACGTTGTAAAATCATACAACTGACTCGGCTCAAACCTTGCATTGGACAGGCAGTCAGGAATCACTTGAGAGTCCTCGGGTAGAAAGCGACGGTGGCTATATTGTGATCATTGGTATCTATATTTCACCCCGCGCTGATTTGATGCGTTACTTTACTAAATAATGGAGTCAGTCACCGAATACAGCGATAACCGTTGTCTGTGATTCACAGTCGTCGGGTATATAACCATATAACCATATAACAATTACAGCACGGAAACAGGCCATCTCGGCCCTACAAGTCCGCGCCGAACAATTTTTTTCCCCTTAGTCCCACCTGCCTGCACTCATACCATAACCCTCCATTCCCTTCTCATCCATATGCCTATCCAATTTATTCTTAAATGATACCAACGAACCTGCCGCCACCACTTCCACTGGAAGCTCATTCCACACCGCCACCACTCTCTGAGTAAAGAAGTTCCCCCTCATGTTACCCCTAAACTTCTGTCCCTTAATTCTGAAGTCATGTCCTCTGGTTTGAATCTTCCCTATTCTCAAAGGGAAAAGCTTGATCACATCAACTCTGTCTATCCCTCTCATCATTTTAAAGACCTCTATCAAGTCCCCCCTTAACCTTCTGCGCTCCAGAGAATAAAGACCTAACTTATTCAACCTATCTCTGTAACTTAGTTGTTGAAACCCAGGCAACATTCTAGGGTAGACGTCGAGAATCACAGATTGTATCGCTGTCCGCAATTGTGCACGATACCAACAACGTTAACTGACAATACCTCATTGATGATCAACACAATTTGCTTGAAAACTTAAAACTTAAAACTTATCTTAACATTCTATATTGGAAATGAATGAATCGCGACGACTCAGACTATATCCTCGAATAGTTTCAATATCAGATTAGCGTGCACGAGGTTAACCGAGGTCGATTCCAGTGAAGATCCAGAACTTCTCTGCTTTTCAGAATAGAAGAATGTTATTGGACCAATTTACCTTTCGATATACAGTACCTCAATATTTGAACAAGCGGAGTAACGGGGAAGCTGATCGCAATCTTCAGTTGCTCTCTAAATTTGGTCTGAGTCACTCCGTAAATAAAGGTGTTTGCGCAGCAAGTGAGAAGCTGAACGGCATGCCCCACTTCCTTTGCATAATAAAGCCGGATAGACGTCTCCAGGTCTGTGTAGAGACATCTCATGAGAATGAAGACCAGCGTGGTTGTCGCCCAGCAGAGAACGAAACTGGCAGACAGGGTGAAGAGGAGAATGATGGATTGTCGCCGGGTTTCCATCTCAGGATCTCGCTGCTTGCTGTCATTTATTTGTCCCTTAAGCGCTCGGCGGAGTCTGCTCTCCGCCAGGATCTGACTGACAGTCAGTGAATTGAGGGTCAAAATGAGGAAGAAAGGAAGCAGCGGGTTCAACAGAACGTCCACCCAATAAAGTCCCTCGAAGTTTATAGACAAAGGAAGAACGGGTTTACCGTCACACATCCAATAACCGGAATAATAAATCGAATACTGCATGTACAGGAAATAAAATGGTATGTTCTTTAAACAGAACGTGACGCAGATTGTGCCAATAATCAATCCCGCAACTTTTGTGGTGCAGTATTTTGTCTTAAACTTAGCCCAGCAAATGACCACAAACCGATCGAAGGTGAAAGCGACCGTAAGCCACACAGAACAATCTAAAACCACTTTGCAGAAGGTATAGTGGACAAGACAGAACGGAGCTTTTCTAAGAAGCAGGATCAGGTTGTATAAAGAAGATTGTTGATAAAACCAGTACAAATCGTATTCCTTAATAATTTGGTACATCAGGACTTCGAATATCACAACCATTAGATCCGCCACAGACATCGACACGAGATAGCAGGTGATGCATTTAGAGAGACCACACTTTCCTCGGCTGAGAATGACGATTGCAAACAAATTAACTTGAGAGAAAGAAAATAAAAGAAACAACGTGATAAATTGCAACAGACAATCGAAGTACGTTTGAAAAACAAACGTCCGCATAAACGCCTCGTGGGCATCCATAACCTCGACGTTTCCGCACAACCAGAATGGGAATATATTGTCTCATTTGCATAGCTCCGATTAAGTGCTTTATGCCGGACATTTTACTGTCTTTCCAAGCAGGGATTACAACACCCGCTCATATTCACCAGCAAGGTTTTAACACGCACTCTAACTGATGAAGGTGGCGGAGAGTTATGTAACGGCAGAGCAACATGGAGTACCAGAGACTTGGAGACTTCGCCTTGGTAACTAAATTATCAGATTGTAATGGTGAGAGACAATTCAAATATAAAAGCAAATGAAATCAGTTGTTTTTTAAATCGGTTTCATTCACCCCCAACGATAAAGCTGCAGCGAGAGTTGGATAGTGTTGCGGACATGGACAGGTCGCATTGCCCAGGCGCTCGAACGAATTAATACGACTTCAAATATTTCGGATTAGCGGTTACTTTGCAGCACATGGCAATAAGGGGAACGCCTGCACTTCCGGGGAAATTGTGGATAAGCTCCAATGACCAAAAGCCGAGAGTACGAGACAATAAAAGAGTATAATTGAACTGCCACATCGCTCGTCGTATATTGACAACAATCAGTATGTGGTGAAGCAATTACAAATACTATAAAAGCTCGGAATTATGAAGCTACGTCACCAGCGAACTGAGAGGCTGTTGACAATGAATGGAACGTCAACAACACATTAATGGTGAGGAAAGTAAAAGAAAGTTATTTCACCAATCTGAAATCGTCAATATCCCGTAATTATTATGTTGGAAGAAGTACTTACCAGGGATCCCAATGGCTGCAACGAGATTGTAGAATATCGTGAAAAACCCCACCACCATATCCTGCTGTTGGAGTTTTCCTTCCTGTCCACCTCTGCTGGAGTCACCCGTTATCGATATACGCACACTATTCAAAATGCTTCTAAAAAAAAGTCAGACATCAGAAATTAACTGCAAGCCAACGCAATAAATGATATCTGCTGAATGCCATCCAATTCAAAAGTTGCATAGATATGTGGTTTCTTTGATGAGAACGTGGTTGAGCTTTCGCTGCGCCCATACAGTTCAGTCTGAAGTGCGGTTCAAACTCCGAGATCACCCTAATTTATAGAATGAGGCTGCCTGATCTTGAAAACATCTTGCGCAATATCTGTTCTAGCCTGCACCTCCACTGCGCCTCAAAATCCAATGGAGAAACAAAGTTATTTCAGAGTATCCCAATATAGATAGTAATCATGAGAATCGCTCTGATTTTGCTGCGATAGAGCGCTACTCGTCAATTAGTAGTACTCGTGGGGCGGTCCAATACATCAATCATTTATGTATCTACTTGAGTACAGTTTATCGCATTCTAACATAGGGAGTGGATTTGCTAATCCAGTTCAGCCGTCGCTGCGAGAAGCGCTGAATAACTGCCTAAAAGCCCGCGAACCAACCCTGGCGGTCACGTGACCGTGCCGACCATTGACGAGAGGTCTGACTTTCCCACTACACCACTAGGTACCGCTACAGCCCCCCCCCACCCCACCCCAACTCACACACTCACATCCCCCTCTCTCCCCAGAACCAGTGAAAGGGAAACGAGCGGGAGTCCGAATCAAGCGGCCAAACCGAGTGGAGACAGGGGGACCTGGCATAACGGGTGCAACAAGCACAACAGGTGGAACAGGTGCAACAGGTGCAACAGGTGCAATAGGCGGAACAGTCAAAACAGGTGGAACATGTGCAACTGGCACAACAGGTGCAACAGTCACACAGGTGGAACAGGTGCAACAGGTGCAACAGGCACAACATGTGCAACAGGTTAAACAGGCACAACAGGTGGAACAGGTTCAACAGGCAGAACGGGTGCAACAGGCACATCAGGTGCAACCGGCGAAAGCCCGACGGCCAGCGGAGGATCTCGACGCCGGGGACGGGCCACCACCATCGGGCTGTCGACATCCAGATAGGCGGGCTTGAGGCGGGCCACCGAAACGATCTCCTCACGACCCGCAACATCCATAAGAAAAGTCGCGATGCCGGGCCGCAACAACCGGAAAGGCCCCTCATAAGGCCGCTGTTGCGGAGTCCGGTGCGAGTCCATGCGGGCGACTATCAAAAGACAGTCCTTGAGCGCAGGCGGAAAGTAAGCAGGAGCAACACCGTGGCGAGCGGTCGGAACAGGAGATAATCCACTCACTTTCTCCCGAAGGTGCGCCAGCACAGACAAAGTGGGTTCCTGCAGCTCACCAGGAATCTTCAGCAGGGATCCGTACACCAGTTCCGCAGAAGAAGTGTCCAAATCCGTCATAGTAGCCGTGCGGATCCCCAGCAACACCCATGCAACTGTTCCACCAAATCCGGCCCGTGAGCCGCGCTTTCAACGCGGACTTCAGATGCTGGTGGAAGCGCTCCACCAAACCGTTGGCCTGAGGATGGTATGCAGTCGTATGGTGATTCTGCGCGGCGTACAGGTGAGCCATGGCCGACCAAAAGGCAGAGGTGAACTGAGCACCACTGATGTCAGCAGGAACACCAAAACGTGCTACCTAGGACCCACCAGGTCGACATGAACGTGCTCGAACCGGTGTTGAGGCACAATAAAATCCTGGAGCTGAGCTTGGACGTCTGGCATGCAATGTAGGCCTGGTCACAGCCCCAACCTGCTTCAATTGCGGCCTCAATGCCGCCACGCCAATTCACCGAAAGGCCGCGACGCCTAGATGCCAACTCACCGAAAGGCCGCAATACCGAGAAGCCAAATAACGGACATGACGTCGCCGGGGGCGGGACTTGTCAGAGACTGGCCCAGACCCCCGCGTCCATCACATCACTGGCCGCGGTGACGGGAGGATGTCGGTCACTTTTCCACACAAGCCATAGATGACTGGGCACTATGAATCGGAGCACCAAGTTATAACCGAAGGAGCGCATCCCTCGGGACCGGCCCCACTCTCCCACGGCCACTGCCGTCTTCCGGTCTGCCTCCCCGTGCGGCCGCAGTGTGACGGGCTGTGGTCGGCAGCGCCCGCACACAGACACACACACAGAGGGCCGGGTGGAGCAGGTGGGGTGACAGTCGGGTCCCTCCGCCCACCCAGAGTCACTGACCGCGATGCACCGCCACCGAACCCCAAACTCCACACCAGGGTGATTCAAGCCCCGACACCCGGACCCCGACCCACACACGGGGTGGTTTACACCCAGACAGCCACACCGGGTGATTCATCCCCACCCGGTGATGATGAGTTGGCTTTTATATGTTTCGGCCATGGGGTTAGCTTGCTCGAAGGGCCAAATGGCCTACTCCTGCACCTATTGTCGATTGTCTGTTGTCTAATGAAACTCCCGCAGTAGCCCCCCTCCTCACACGCGTCAGAGGAATCTCCTCCACCATTCCAAACCACACACACCAGGGGAATCTCCGCACCCCCAGACACACACAAGGGGAAAACACCTCATCATCCGCCCCCCTCCCCCCGCACACACACACACACACACGCACACGCGAGCGCGGGAGATGTGATATGCCAAACAAAAATAGTCTCTTTATTCATCTCCCACCCAAGTACCTTCCCTTCAACCCAGGGAAGTCTACTTCCAAAACTAGATGGCATTGCTTACACGAAAATAAGAGGTTTTGTCTTAATCGGAAAAACACCGCCGATCTCAATCCAGAAGTTCCAGTGACCTCTCCTCCACCTCACCCACCCTCAAGTTGGGGGAATTTCCTCTCCCTCAAATCTGGGAGTCATCTCACCCCTTCAAACCGGAGGATCTCCCTCAAAACGTGCATTGCCAAACTGGGTGATTTCACATTTCGCTCAAAACGTTTGCTTCCACGCTACTGTCGGTGCCGCCGTGGGGGCGCGTCACTGACGGAGGGACCGTCACTTAAAGGGGACCGTTAGTGGCGGGGAGCCGTCACACACGAGGGACAGTCACTGGTGGGCGAAAGTCGCTGGCGGGGTAGAGTTAATGTCAGTGGGGGTAGAAATGCCACCACCGGGGAGGCCGTCACTGCTTGGCAGGATTGGTCCTGCTCATGAGAAAGGAATGGCGAATATCACCATGAACATAATTCCAGGGTCTGGGCATAATCGCGGAGTTAATTTTCATTTCTCGGAGATAAGCCTCCGCCTCCTCCGACGATGCTAGGTCATTCTCTCGAACGGATAGCACTTGGGGCTCGCTGATCAGGCTCACGCACTCCTCGTGGGGTGCGGCCTTCATGTGCATGTACATCTCCGAGTATATTTTACAGGTTGTCACTGCACTATCCTCAAATTATTCAACTCTCTGCTGATTCCACGTGCACAAAATCCTCATTGTGAAAACGGTGCTGCTCGCGAGCCTATTAAACATTTTCCCGTTCACCATTAACCTACACCGTTTAGTTAATTATTCGCCTGCGACGAGATAACAAATTCTGTACATTCACCATATCGATTTGTATCCTGATTTTATGCACCATTATAACCCAGCCGTTCTGTGCTGCAACGACTAAATTACACACACTCACAGTACACCTCATCCCCTGACCGAGCACTCCCTCGCTTGCCCACGCTTTCCGAAAATACCAGCCCTTCGCCCTGGCAAGTTCCTCGTTAATTCACTATGCTCTGTCTTTTACCAGCTTATTGGCATCTATCCTACAGCAGGGTGAGCAAAACCGAATCCAATACAAACAGGTCAGCTTGACCAACGTCTTGTATAACTCACATATCCTCCCAATTGCAATACCAATTCCGTGACGGATGAAGGCTAGTGTGCCAAAAGCTTTCTTCATCACCGTATCTCTCTGTGACGTCACATTCAGAGACACGTGTACTTGTACTCCTCGATCTCTCTTTTAATGCAAAATGCAACATCTCGTACATTTGAATTAATCTCTATTTGTAATATCTCCGCCTTGTTTACCCGGCAGATCAACATCTCCATGTAATCCATGATTAGCACCTTGACTCAGGGGATATGGGGAGAAGGCAGGAAAGGCGTATTGATTGGGGATGATTAGCCATGATCATATTGATTGGCGGGGCTGGCTCGACTGGCCAAAGTTCCTACTCCTGCACCTGTTGTCGATTGTCTATTGTCCATTGACTGATTACGGTTGTGTTGTCATCTGTAAAGTTACTAATCATGCCTTGTGCATTCACATCCAAGTCGTTTATACACGGAACAAACACAATTGGCCCAGCGTCTTGTGTACACCACGAGACAGAGTTATCCTGCCTTTAAAACATACGTTTCATGCCACTGCGAATTTCGGTATAATGAGTAAATGAAACATCCTTTTCATGTCCTCCTGTTTGAGTACGGATGAGGATGACAGCCTACCCGGGAGTAGCAACAGCGGACGGGCCTCCAGCACAGAGACCGGCCCTGTTGCTCCGAAAGGTAGGGAAAAAAAGAAGAGGGCAATAGTAATTGGGGACTCTATTGTTAGGGGGTCGGATAGGCGTTTCTGTGGACGCAGTCGGGAGACCAGGATGGTGGTCTGCCTCCCTGGTGCCAAGGTCTCGGACGTGTCTCAACGCATCCAAGATATCCTGAAATCAGAGGGAGAGGAGCCTGAGGTCGTGGTACATATTGGTACAAATGACATAGGTAAACAAAGTGAAGAGGTCTTGAAGGGAGGATTTAGGGTGTTGGGAGGAGAGTTAAGGAAAAGGACCAAAAAGGTAACAATCTCAGGATTACTGCCTGTACCTCGCGACAGTGAGAGTAAGAATGGAGCGAGGTGGAGGATAAATGCGTGGCTGAAAGACTGGTGCAGAGGGCAGGGATTCAAGTTTCTGGATCATTGGGACTTATTTTGGGGAAGGTGGGACCTGTACAGAAAGGATGGGTTGCACTTGAACCCGAGGGGGACCAACATCCTGGCGGGGAAATTTGCAAAGGTCACTGGGGAGACTTTAAACTAGAATGGTTGGGGCGAAGGACTCAAATAGAGAAAGCTAGTAGACCGAATGGGAGGCAGGAAGCAGAAAAGGGAAGCACTCGGACACAAGAGGAGAAAGAAAAAAAAGGAAATAAACAGAGAAGAAGAGACGGGGGGTTTCTTAAATGTGCATATTTTAATGCTAGGAGCATTGTAAGAAAGGTGGATGAGCTTAGAGTCTGGATAGACACCTGGAAGTATGATGTTGTGGCGATCAGTGAAACATGGTTGCAGGAGGGCTGTGATTGGAAACTAAATATTCCAGGATTTCGTTGCTTCAGGTGTGATAGAATTGGAGGGGCAAGAGGTGGTGGTGTTGCATTGCTAGTCAGGGAAGATATTACAGCAGTGCTTTGGAAGGATAGATTGGAGGGCTCATCTAGGGAGGCTATTTGGGTGGAACTGAGAAGTGGGAAAGGTGTAGCAACACTTATAGGGGTGTATTATAGACCGCCAAATGGGGAACGAGAATTGGAAGAGCAAATATGTAAGGAGATAGCAGATATTAGTAGTAAGCACAAGGTAGTGATTGTGGGAGATTTCAACTTTCCACACATAGACTGGGAAACACATTCTGTAAATGGGCTGGATGGTTTGGAGTTTGTAAAATGTGTGCAGGATAGTTTTTTGCAGCAATACATAGAGGTACCTACTAGAGGAGGGGCAGTGCTGGACCTCCTGTTAGGAAATGAGACGGGACAGGTGGCGGAGGTATGCGTTGGGGAGCACTTCGGGTCCAGTGATCACAATACCATTAGTTTCAATATAATTATGGAGAAGGTCAGAACTGGACCTAGGGTTGAGATTTTTGATTGGAGAAAGGCTAACTTTGATGAGATGCGAGATGATTTAAAAGGAGTGGACTGGGACATTTTGTTTTATGGGAAAGATGTAGAAGAGAAATGGTGGACATTTAAAGGGGAAATTTTAAGAGTACAGAATCTTTATGTTCCTGTTCGGTTGAAAGGAAACAGTAAAAATTGGAAAGAGCCCTGGTTTTCAAGGGAAATTGGACATCTTGTTCGGAAAAAGAGGGAGATCTACAATAATTATAGGCAGCATGAAGTAAATGAGGTGCTTGAGGAGTATAAGGAATGTAAAAAGAATCTTAAGAAAGAAATTAGAAAAGCTAAAAGAAGATATGAGGTTGCTTTGGCAAGTAAGGTGAAAGTAAATCCAAAGGGTTTCTACAGCTATATTAATAGCAAAAGGATAACGAGGGATAAAATTGGTCCATTGGAGAAACAGAGTGGGCAGCTATCTGCAGAGCCAAAAGAGATGGGGGAGATATTGAACAATTTCTTTTCTTCGGTATTCACCAAGGAGAAGGATATTGAATTATGTGAGGTAAGGGAAACTAGTAGAGTAGTTATGGATACTATGAGTTTCAAAGTAAAAGAAGTACTGACACTTTTGAAAAATATAAAAGTGGATAAGTCTCCAGGTCCTGACAGGATATTCCCTAGGACATTGAGGGAAGTTAGTGTAGAAATAGCCGGGGCTATGACAGAAATATTTCAAATGTCATTAGAAACGGGAATAGTCCCCGAGGATTGGCGTACTGCGCATGTTGTTCCATTGTTTAAAAAGGGTTCTAAGAGTAAACCTAGCAATTATAGACCTGTTAGTTTGACTTCAGTGGTGGGCAAATTAATGGAAAAGATACTTAAAGATAATATATATAAGCATCTGGATAATCAGGGTCTGATTAGGAACAGTCAACATGGATTTGTGCCTGGAAGGTCATGTTTGACTAATCTTCTTGAATTTTTTGAAGAGGTTACTAGGGAAATTGACGAGGGTAAAGCAGTGGATGTTGTCTATATGGACTTTAGTAAGGCCTTTGACAAGGTTCCTCATGGAAGGTTGGTTAAGAAGGTTAAACTGTTGGGTATAAATGCAGGAATAGCAAGATGGATTCAGCAGTGGCTGAATGGGAGAAGCCAGAGGGTAATGGTGGATGGCTGTTTGTCGGGTTGGAGGCAGGTGACTAGTGGGGTGCCTCAGGGATCTGTGTTGGGTCCTTTGTTGTTTGTCATGTACATCAATGATCTGGATGAAGGGGTGGTAAATTGGATTAGTAAGTATGCAGATGATACCAAGATAGGGGGTGTTGTGGATAATGAAGAGGATTTCCAAAGTCTACAGAGTGATTTAGGCCATTTGGAAAAATGGGCTGAAAGATGGCAGATGGAGTTTAATGCTGATAAATGTGAGGTGTTACACCTTGGCAGGACAAATCAAAATAGGACGTACATGATAAATGGTAGGGAATTGAAGAATACAGTTGAACAGAGGGATCTGGGAATAACCGTGCATAGTTCCTTGAAGGTGGAATCTCATATAGATAGGGTGGTAAAGAAAGCTTTTGGTATGCTAGCCTTTATAAATCAGAGCATTGAGTATAGAAGCTGGGATGTAATGTTAAAATTGTACAAGGCATTGGTGAGACCAAATCTGGAGTATGGTGTACAATTTTGGTCGCCCAATTATAGGAAGGATGTCAACAAAATAGAGAGAGTACAGAGGAGATTTACTAGAATGTTGCCTGGGTTTCAACAACTAAGTTACAGAGATAGGTTGAATAAGTTAGGTCTTTATTCTCTGGAGCGCAGAAGGTTAAGGGGGGACTTGATAGAGGTCTTTAAAATGATGAGAGGGATAGACAGAGTTGATGTGATCAAGCTTTTCCCTTTGAGAATAGGGAAGATTCAAACCAGAGGACATGACTTCAGAATTAAGGGACAGAAGTTTAGGGGTAACATGAGGGGGAACTTCTTTACTCAGAGAGTGGTAGCGGTGTGGAATGAGCTTCCAGTGGAAGTGGTGGCGGCAGGTTCGTTGGTATCATTTAAGAATAAATTGGATAGGCATATGGATGAGAAGGGAATGGAGGGTTATGGTATGAGTGCAGGCAGGTGGGACTAAGGGAAAAAAAATTGTTCGGCGCGGACTTGTAGGGCCGAGATGGCCTGTTTCCGTGCTGTAATTGTTATATGGTTATATGGTTATATGTCACAATGAGTTTCCTACCAGTTATACAGTTTTGTGTCAGTTTAGCTAAGTTTCCCTGTGCGATCTAACCTTCTAGAGTAGCCTCCCATGCGGAAACGCATCACAAGCTATGTTGAAGTCAATATAAAGTAGAACTCCTGTTCTACCCTTCCCGCGTCATCCTCCTTCGTCACCTGATCAATAGGCTGTCAAGTTCGTGAGACACGATATCTCACACACACCCATGCTGACTATCCAGAAAGAAATCCTCTTTCAAAATTCATACCTATCATATCCCGAGGAATCCTCTCTAGTAGCTTTCCAAACACAGATGTTAATCTTGCTGGTCTTCTGCTTCCAGGCTTTACGTTACAGTCCTTAAATAGACGTACACAATTAACCGTCCTCCCATCATCCTGCCTCTCCATATAACCATATAACCATATAACAATTACAGCACGGAAACAGGCCATCTCGACCCTTCTAGTCCGTGCCGAACACGTATTCTCCCCCTAATCCCATATACCTGCGCTCAGACCATAACCCTCCATTCCTTTCCCGTCCATATAACTATCCAATTTATTTTTAAATGATAAAGACGAACCTGCCTCCACCACCTTCACTGGAAACTCACTCCACACAGCCACCACTCTCTGAGTAAAGACGTTCCCCCTCATGTTACCCCTAAACCTCTGTCCCTTAATTCTCAAGTCATGCCCCCTTGTTTGAATCTTCCCTACTCTCAGTGGGAAAAGCTTATACACGTCAACTTTGTCTATCCCTCTCATCATTTTAAAGACCTCTATCAAGTACCCCCCTTAACCTTCTGCGCTGCAAAGAATAAAGCCCTAACTTCTTCAACCTTTCTCTGTAACTTAGTTGCTGAAACCCTGGCAACATTCTAGTAATCTCTCAGTACTCTGTCTATTTTGTTGACATCCTTCCTATAATTAGGCGACCAAAATTGCACACCATACTCCAGAATTGGCCTCACCAATGCCTTGTACAATTTTAACATTACATCCCAACTTCTATACTCAATGCTCTGATTTATAAAGCACAGCACACCAAAAGCTTTCTTTACCACCCTATCTACATGAGATTTCACTTTCAGGGAACTGTGCAGTTATTCCCAGATCCCTCTGTTCACCTGCATTCTTCAATTCCCTACCATTTACCATGTACGTCCTATTTTGATTTGTCCTGCCAAGATGTAGCACCTCACACGTATCAGCATTAAACTCCATCTGCCATCTTTCAGCCCACTCTTCCAACTGGCATACATCTCTCTGTAGACTTTGAAAATCTACTTCATTATCCACAACCCCACCTATCTTAGTATCATCTGCATACTTACTAATCTAATATGCCACACCATCATCCAGATCATTGATGTACATGATAAACAACAGTGGACCCAACACAGATCCCTGTGGCACCCCACTGGTCACTGGCCTCCAACCTGACAAACAACCATCCACCATTACTCTCTGGCATCTCACATTCCGCCACTGTTGAATCCATATTGCTACTCCAACATTAATACCCAACCATTGAACCTTCGTAACTAACCTTCCATGAGGAACCTTATCGAAGGCCTTCCTGAAGTCCATATATGCAACATCCACTGCTTTACCCTCATCAATTTCCCGAGTAACCTCTTCAAAAAATTCAAGAAGATTAGGCAAACATGACCTTCCAGGCCCAAATCCATGTTGACTGTTCCTAATCAGACCCTGTTTAACCAGATGCGTATATATATTATCTCTAAGTATCCTTTCCATTAATTTGCCCACCACTGACGTCAAACTAACAGGTCTATAATTGCTAGGTTTACTCTTAGACCCCTTTTTAAACAATGGAACAACATGCGCAGTACGCATCCTCCGGCACTATTGCCGTTTCTAATGACATTTGAAATATTTCTGTCATAGCCCCTGCTATTTCTACATTAACTTCCCTCAATGTCCTAGGGAATCTCCTGTCCGGCCCTAGAGACTTATCCACTTTTATATTTCTCAAATGTGTCAGTACTTCCTCTTCTTTGAATCTCATAGTTTCAATAGCTACTCTACTTGTTTAGCTTACCTCACATAATTCAATATCCTTCTCCTTGGTGAATATCGAAGAAAATAAATTGTTCAATATCTCCCCCATCTCTTTTGGCTCCGCAGATAGCTGTCCACTCTGACTCTCTAATGGACCAATTTTATCCCTCTTTATCCTTTTGCTATTAATATAGCTGTAGAAACCCTTTGGATTTACTTTCACCTTACTTGCCAAAGCAACCTCATATCGTTTTACCTATGTCATTTGTACCAATATGTGCCACGACCTCAGGCTCCTTTCCCTCTGATTTCAGGATATCTTGGATGCGTTGAGACACGTCCGAGACCTTGGCACCAGGGAGGCAGACCACCACCCTGGTCTCCCGACTGCGTCCACAGAAACGCCTATCCGACCCCCTAACAATAGAGTCCCCAATTACAATTGCCCTCTTCTTTTTTCCCTACCTTTCGGAGCAACAGGGCCGGTCTCTGTGCTGGAGGCCCGTCCGCTGTTGCAACCCGCAGGTACGCTGTCACCCCCATCCGTTCTCTAACAGGAGTACTTATTTGCAAGGTGTACCGACATTGGAGTACTCCCTCGTCCCTGCCTCTGCCCCTTGCCCTTCCTTAGCGTGACCCACATGTCTCTCTCCCGTGGTTTTGGAGTGACCACCTCCCTATAACTCCCCTCTATGACCTCGTCACTCTCCCTGACCAGACAGAGGTCATCGAGCTGCTGCTCCAGGAACCTAATACGGTCCCTTAGGAGCCCCATCTCTCTGCACCTGGTGCAGCTGTGGACGTCTGGAGGGCCATCCGACACCATGACCTCCCACATCTGACATCTAGAACAGTACACTGCTCTGACTGTCAATCTCTCGCCTTACCCTGGAACCGATACCAGTATAATACAATAGAAACTGCTGGGAGAAATCAGCAGGTATCTGACACAAACAGCTGCTCCCTCTTGCCCTTTAAACTGCACCTTTATTATATAAACAAAAAGCACTGTACCTTTACCCACTGTACCTTTACTAAATCACTGTACCTTTAACCAGAAAGCAGAAATGCTAACCTGAGGTTGCACCCAATCAGCTGCTTCCTCTAGTCTGCTTCCGCCAATCAGCGGCTTCCACCAGAACCCTCCCTATGGAGTGTGGAACGTTACGGGTTTTGGTAAAAGCCCTGACCCTCCTCCACTCGCTCCAACGGTCCCGGGCCTCTGTGAAAACAAGCCCCGCGCCCGATTTAAGTACTCATCGCCCTGACCCTCCTCCACTGCCTCCAACGGTCCCGGGCCTCTGTGAAAACAAGCCCCGAGCCCGATTAGAGTACTCACCGCCCTGACCCTCCTCCACTGTCTCCAACGGTCCCGGGCCTCTGTGAAAACAAGCCCCGCGCCCGATTTAAGTACTCACCGCCCTGACCCTCCTCCACTGTCTCCAACGGTCCCGGGCCTCTGTGAAAACAAGCCCCGCGCCCGATTTAAGTACTCACCGCCCTGACCCTCCTCCACTGTCTCCAACGGTCCCGGGCCTCTGTGAAAACAAGCCCCGCGCCCGATTTAAGTACTCACCGCCCTGACCCTCCTCCACTGTCTGCAACGGTCCCGGGCCTCTGTGAAAACAAGCCCCGCCCCGATTTAAGTACTCACCGCCCTGACCCTCCTCCACTGTCTCCAACGGTCCCGGGCCTCTGTGAAAACAAGCCCCGCGCCCGATTTAAGTACTCACCGCCCTGACCCTCCTCCACTGTCTCCAACGGTCCCGGGCCTCTGTGAAAACAAGCCCCGCGCCCGATTTAAGTACTCACCGCCCTGACCCTCCTCCACTGTCTCCAACGGTCCAGGGCCTCTGTCTTCTTTTAGCGTTTCTAATTTATTTCTTAAGATTCTTTTTACATTCTTTATACTCCTCAAGCACCTCATTTACTCCATGCTGCCTATAATTATTGTAGATCTCTCTCTTTTTCCGAACCAAGTGTCCAATTTCCCTTGAAAACCATGGCTCTTTCCAATTTTTACTATTTCCTTTCAACCGAACAGGGACAGAAAGATTCTGTACTCTTAACATTTCACCTTTAAATTTACTCCATTTCTCTTCCACATCTTTCCCACAAAAAAAACTGTCCCGATTTACTCCTTGTAAATCCTTTCGTATCTCCTCAAAGTTAGCCTTTCTCCAATCAAAAATCGCAACCCTGGGCCCAGTTCTGACCCTCTCCATAATTGTATTGAAACTAATGGTATTGTGATCACTGGTCCCGAACTGTTCCCCAACGCATAACTCTGCCACCTGACCCGTCTCATTTCCTAACAGGAGGTCCAGCACCGTCCCTTCTCTAGTAGGTACTTCTATGTATTGCTGCAAAAAACTATCCTGCACACATTTTACAAACTCCAACCCATCCAGCCCATTTACAGAATGTGTTTCCCAGTCTATGTGTGGAAAATTGAAATCTCCCACAATCACTACCCTGTGCTTACTACTATTAACTGCAATCTCCTTACATATTTGCTCTTCCAATTCTCGCTCCCCATTTGGCGGTAAATAATACACCCCTATAAGTGTTGCTACCCCTTTCCCATTTCTCATTTCCACCGAAATAGCCTCCCTAGACAAGCCCTTCAATCTATCCTGCCAAAGCACTGCTGTAATACCTTCCCTGATAAGCAATGCAACACCTCCACCTCTTGTCCCTCCAATTCTCTCACACCTGAAGCAACGAAATCCTGGAATATTCAGTTTCCAATCACATCCCTCCTGCAACCATGTTTCACTGATCGCCACAACATCATACTTACAGCTGTCAATCCAGGCTCTAAGTTCATCCACCTTTCTTACATTGCTCCTAGCATTAAAATATACACATTTAAGAAACCCACCCTCTCTTATTCTCTGTTTATTTTCTTTTTCTTCTCTCTCCCCTACATTTTGGGTCAGAGTGCTAGCACTCTCTGCCTCCTGCCTCACACACTGACTGCTCGCTTTCCCAAGTTGAGTCCCTTCCCCAACCATACTAGTTTAAAGTCTCCCCAGTAGCCTTTGCAAATCTCCCCGCCAGGATATTGGTCCCCCTCGAGTTCAAGTGCAACCCGTCCTTTCTGTACAGGTCGCACCTTCCCCAAAATAGGTCCCAATGATCCAGGAACTTGAATCCATACCCACTGCACCAGTCCCTCGTCCACTCATTTATCCTCCACCTCGCTCCATTCCTACTCTCACTTTCGCGTGGCACAGGCAGTAATCCTGAGATTGTTATCTTTGCAGTCCTTCTCCTTAACTCTCTACCTAACACCCTAAATTCTTCTTTCAGGACCTCTTCTCTTTTTTTTACCTATGTCGTTGGTACCTATATGTACCACAACCTCAGGCTCCTCTCCCTCCCATTTCAGGATTTCTTGGACACGTTTCAGACACATCCCTGACCCTGGCACCAGGGAGGCAAACTACCATCCGTGGCTCCTGTCTGCGTCCACAAAATCGCCTATCCGACCCCCTGACTATAGAGTCCCCTATTACAATTGCCCTCCTCTTCTTTTCCTTACCCTTCTGAGCAACAGGACCGGTCCTTGTGCCAGAGGCCCGGCCGCTCTCACATACGAATGACAAATATTAGTTAATTACCTGAACTAAGGGACCAGTAATTTCATCTCCAGCATTTCACGGTGTCCAATGATACCCCGATAAGCTCCGGGATATTTATCTATCATCACATATTTTAAAACAGCCACCATCAACTCGAATGGAATACCGATTATCCTCAGTGAATACAAGCCTAGCCTTTTCAATCTGTCCTCATATGACAGTTCCGCCATCCCAGGAATCAATCTCGTGAACCTACGCTGCACTGCCTCAATCACAAGGATGTCCTTCCTCGCTCCTTTCACGAAAAGAGGGATAACATTAGCTATCCTCCAATCCACAGGAACTGATCCTGAATCGTTTGAACATTGGAAAATGCTCACCAATGCATCCACTTTTTCTCGAGCCACCTCCCTGAGGACCCTGGGATGCAGACCATCAGGCCCAGTGGGTTTATCATCCTTCAGTCCCATTAGCCTACACAATACTATTTCTCGCCTAATGAAAATTTATTTCAGTTCCCCTACCCCCTTAGATCCTCTGTCCTCCAGTACATCTGGGAGATTGTTTGTGTCTTCCTTAGTGGAGACAGATCCAAAGTACCTATTCAACTCTTCTGCCATTTCCTTGTTACCCATAATAATTTCACCCGTGTCTGCCTTCAAGGGACCCACATTTGACGTTGATACTATTTTTCCCTTAACATGTCAAAATAAGCTTTTACTGTCCTTCTTTATATTCCTGGCCAGCTTCCCCTCGTACTTCATCTTTTCAGCCCGTATTGCCATTTTGTTTCCTTCTGTTGTCATATGAAGGTTTCCCAATCCTCTGGCTTCCGGCTACTCGTTGCTGTGTTATACATCTTTTCTTTTAGTTTTGTTCTATCCCTAACTTCTCTTGTCAGCCACAGTTGCCCCCTACTCCCCTTTGAATCTTTCTTCCTTTTTGGAATTATATGATCCTGCATCTTCCGGATTATGCCCTGAAATTCCTGCCATTGCTTTTCCACCGTCATTCCTGCTAGGATCCCTTTCCAGTCTACTTTGGCCAGCACCCCTCTCATGCCTTCATAATCCCCTTTGTTCAACTGCATCACTGAAACTTCCGATTTAACGTTCTCCTTCTCAAATAGCAGGTTAAAATAATCATATTATGATCACTACCCCCAAGCGGTTACTTTACCTCGAGTTCTCTTATCATATCTGGTTCATTGGACAACCTTAAATGCAGAATTGCCTTTTCTCTGGTCAGCTCCATTACAAGCTGCTCTAAGAATCCATCTCGGAGGCATTCTACAAACTCTCTTTCTTGGGGTCCTGAACCAACCTGATTTTCCCAGTCTACCTGCATATTTAACCCCCCCCCCCCCCCCATCACCACAGTGGCATTACCTTTGTTACATGCCAGTTTTAACTCCTGCTGCAACTGACACCCTACATCCGGGCTAATATTTGTGGATCTGTAAATTTGCCTTTACAATTCCTCAACTCAATCCACAGTACTACCTATCACAGACTCTACCTCGTCAGTCCCTATGTCTTCCCTCGCAAGGGACTGAATTCCCACCCTCACCAGCAGAGCTACCCCCCTCCTCTGCCCACCTGCCTGTCCCTTCTATAGGATGTTGAACCCTTTGTGAGCTTCCTTTCCCGTTAATTTGGGGGGTCATTATCCATCCCTTTACTATCTTTCCCTTTAACTACATCCTCGACTATTCCATTTGATGCTACATCCCCCGTAATCAGTTTAAAGGCACCCGTGTAGCAGTGGCAAACCTGCCTGCCAGAATCCAGGCCCCCCACCTGTTAAGATGAAATCCGTCCCTTTTGTACAGTTCCCCCTTACTCCAAAACAGATCCGAGTGATCTAAGAATCTAAATCCCTGCCCCCTGCACCAGTTCTCCAGCCACATATTCAGGTCCCGTATCTCCCAGTTCCTGCCCTCGCTAGCACGAGGAAATGGAAGCGAACCGGAGATAAGAACCCTGGAGGTCCTGCTTTTCAGAATTTTCCGAGCTCTCTAAAGTCACGCTGCAGAAAGTTCATCCCCTTCTTTCCGACATCGTTTATGGCAACATGCACTACCACTTCCGGCTGTCCACCTTCGCCCTTGAGGATTTTCTGCACTCTGTCCGTGACATCCTGGATCCTGCCACCAGGAAGGCAGCACACCATCCTCGAATCCCGTCTGTTGCCACAGAAACCCCTGTGCGTACCTCTCACAATGGAGTCTCCAACTACAATAGTGTTGTCGGACGTTGCCCTCTTTGATTTTGGCTCAACAACTCTTTTTGCTTCGCAAGCCAGCCCGCCGCTCAGTGTGATAATGTCTTCTGTCCTGTCAGCTTCCAAGTGGGTGAACCTATTCACAAGACGTACAACCACCGGGGACGTTTGCATTCAATTTTTCGCTACCTTTCTCACCGTCACACACCTTCTCTCTTCCAGTACCTTAGGTGTAAGAATCTTACTGTAGGACTTGTCGAGGAACGACTCCGTTTCTCAGATGAACCTGAGGTCATCCACTTGCTTCTCCAGTTCCCCAACACGGTCCTTAAGGAGCTGTACCTGGATGCACTTCTCACATTTGCAGCAGCCAGAGGCACCAGCAGTGTCCTTGACAACCCACATACTGCAAGCATCACATTGAATTATCTTGCTTGACATCCCCTTCTTTCGTCTCTCCCTCTCCAGCGTTTTGCGTAGCCTCCTCTCCTCAGCCTCCTCGCCGAAGACTCTCGAGCCATAGACTCGCACTTTTATCACAAGTCAGCTCCCTCACTGCCGCTCCCATAGAGCCGTCTTGCTTATATATGCTTAACATGCTTAAGGAATGCTTAACAAAAAGCGTTTTGGAGATTTAATCCACAAATACTTACTGAGCCAGGTTGCTGTGATTACCTGAAGCAACAGGTGGAATTATTCTATGAGACAAATGACACACCTGGTATTTCGGCGACATTATTGTGAGAATCTTTCATGGCCATTATCAGAAGCTGCATTATTTCGTATCAAGCTTTTCAAAACAAAAAAAAGAACAGGTCGGAACAATTGGAATTAGAAATACAGATTAAACAGCTTGATTCAGAAAATGCTACTGATCCATCTACTATTAAACATAATAAGATGGCAGTAATAAAATTCAAATTAAATCAGATCCTCTCTGCTAAAGCGGTTAAGATATTTCAATACACTAAGCAAAAAAATCGAATTTCGTGATAAACCGCACAATCTTCTGGCACGCCAATTGAGAAAGATGGAAAAAGATCACACTATTCAAAAAATTAGATCAGAAAAAAATGAGCTGCTCACACTTCCCAAAAATATTATCGAAAGATTTCTAAAATTCTATCAAAATCTATACGCATCAAAAACACTAAATTACTAAATTAAATGCCCTCATTCAATTTTGGAAAACACTCCCTATTTCCCTTATAGGTAGAGTAAATGCCATAAAGATGATTTTCCTTCCGCAACTCCTATACCTATTTCAATCAATATCGATTTATCTCCCTAAACTTGACTCTGTTATTTCAAATTTCATTTGGGATTATAAAACCCATAAAATACACAAACGACAGTTATGTCAATCTCAAGAAAATGGAAGATTAACACTCCCCAATTTCCTTTTCTATTACTGGGCGACTAATATTAAAAACTTAATCTACTGGATGGATGATTCATGTCAACAGATGCACAGGTTAAAATGGAGAGGGAAGACTGTTCGCCTTTTAACATAGGCGCGATTCTTCATTCTACAACACATCTGAATAAATCAACGTATGAGCAAAATCCGATAATACACAGCGCAATACCCAACGCATTTGGAAACAGTTGAAATCAAGCCTCAATCTGATAAATTTCTCTCTCCTTTTACCAATCGCTATCAATCCCTCGTTTAAACCGTCTACTTTAGATAAGGCTTTTGCACAAAGGTAAAACTCAGCAATTAAAACGGTGGCAGATCTTTACGAGAAGGGGATTTTACTCTTGTTTCAAGTATTCCAGGAGAAATATCATTTGAAAGCAAGTAATTTTTTTAGATATCTTCAAATCCGAGACTATGTGATAACATATACACAAGCCTGTCACTTTATGGGTATACTAGTTACTAATACCAGATATACTAGATGACTGCATGAATAGACATGTTGATACAAGCAAGTTAATATACAATACACTTTTTAATTGCACGCATCCCATCTTCAGAGATGCATAGGCGACCATGGGAAGATGAATTGGGTTGATTAATTTCAAAGGATAGCTGAGCGGAAAGCCTTCTCAACATACACTACTGCTCTCTCGATGTTAGGCACTCCCTGATACAATTATAAAATACTCCATGGACTCGACAATTAAAAGACCAAATTGAACACGATCTTCCCAAACGTCTCTCCTATTTGTGATAAATGCCACCTCCAAGAAGCGACTATAACCCACTCCTTGGCTTCCTGTATAAAGTTACAAAACGTCTGGAGGGGAATATTTGATACCTTCTCCAAAATACATAAAATTAAATTGGAACCAGAGATAAAACTGATCATATTAGGTATGTCAGAGTACTGCTCTAAACTATCGATATTTCAAAGATGTTTCCTCAATTACGGCCTAATAACGGCGAAAACCCCCCTCAAATTTTGGAAACAAACACCAGTCCCTACAGTGAAGATGTGGATTACGCATATGTCCGAGACACTACCTTTGGAAAAGATTAGGCTTGTCTTTGCTAAAAATGCAGATCAATTTCTTAAGACACGGGTCTTTTTATTGCTCTCTCTTATTTTCTTTTTCTTCATTCTCTTCTTTGTTCTCTCTTTTTATCCTTGTTTTTCTTTTTTTGGGATTTAAGTTACAATGTTAAAAATAAAGCTGTACATTAATTATATAACCGTCATGTCGATCGTCTTTTCCCTGTACAGTCGCTTCTAATTAAAACAAATAGTGCAGATGTCGGGGGGCGGCTATGAGAGCCTCAGATACCTCAGTGGCAGTCGAGGAGTTTACGTAGCAATTTTTGCTGATTTCATGGTCTACCCTTATGCGGCGCGAGTCCGGCAAGTGCAGCTCTCTGTGTAGCTCTGAACACTACGTCAATTGATGAAATCTTTGTTGAAGGAAAGCCGCAGTATTTCAACTGCCGAGTGACCCATCACGGGACAGGACGCGATGGCTCAATTCGCTCCATTTGATCGAAATTATCACAAATATTCCACAGCAGCGGGTTTACAACAGGAATTCTAAATCTGTAATTAGCCTCAAATCCGAATCAGTCCGAATGCATTTTGCTGCCAAGTCCACGCGGATAATCACGGCGTGCAAACATTGTCTTGCTGAATTTATCTAAATTGACACTTGCTAAATATAGTAACACACTCTCTCTCTCTCTCTCTCTCTCTCTCTCTCTCTCTCTCTCTCTCTCTCTCTCTCTCTCTCTCTCTCTCTCTCTCTCCCGAT
>NC_046004.1:3537307-3585149 GCF_010909765.2 Amblyraja radiata | reverse complement strand
GAGAGAGAGAGGGGTAGAGGGGCAGAGGAAGAGAGAGAGAGAGAGCGAGACAGCGAGACAGAGAGAGAGAGAGAGAGAGGCAGATAAAGACAGAGAGAGAAAGAGAGACAGAGGGAGACGGAGAAAGGGAGACAGAGAGATAGAGGGGGAGACAGAGAGTCAGAGCGAGAGGGGAGAGAGAGAGACAGAGACAGAAAGATACTCCGTGTTCCCCTCCTTCACGGTTTATGAACCGTTGCTGTGGACACAGAGATGAGGACGTCACCGGCCATTGTGGACGGCCAGGGTGTGTGTGAGCCCCCCCCCCTCGCCCCGTTCCTATTTTCTCCCCATAGCACTTGTTTCCGTTTGCCCTAAGAGCAATACCTAACTCTCTCTTGAAAGTATCCAGAGAATTGTCCTCCACTGCCTTCTGAGGCAAAGAATCCCACAGATTCACAACTCTTTGCATCGAAAAGTTTCTCCTCAACTCAGTCCTAAATGGCCGACCCCTTATTCTTAAACTGTGTGCTGCACCTGGTTCGGGACTCCCCCAACATCGGGAACATTTTTCCTGGTTTAGCCTGTCCAATCCCTGAAGAATTTTATACGTTTCTATAAGACCCTCTCATCCTTCAAAATTCCAGTGAATACAAGCCCAGTCGACCAATACTTTCATCATATGTAGTTTAATTTCTTGTCACGTGTACCAAGGGAGACTGCGTGCTATGTAGTCAGTAGAAAGACTACATGTACTTCTGTCTGTATGGAGTCTGCACGTTCTCCCCGTGACTGCGTGGGTTATTCCGAGGGTTCCGGTTTCCTCCCACACTCCAAAGACGTGCGGATTTGTAGGTTAATTGGTTTGCTCCGCATGTAAATTGTCCCTAGTGTGTGTAGGATAGTGTTTGTGTGCGAGCAATCGCTGGTCGGCGCGAACTCGGTGGGACGAAGGGCCTGTTTCCGTGCTGTATCTCCAACATGCGCTTGGACTTCCAACAAACACCCACTTACCTCTGCGTAAAGCTGGACAGGTCGCTTACATTTCATCAACACCTGGCTGGCATCTGCAACAAGGTCCTGGTACCTAGCGGCCTCATCCAAAGCCTGTCAGAAACGCGTTGGGGAGCCAGCCCATCATCTATTCGAACCTATGCCTTAGCTCATGTGTATGCCCCAGCTGAGTACTGCGCACCCGTATGGAATAGCAGTAGACATAATAGCCTGGTAGACACGAGCCTCAAAAGCACCTTGTGAACCAACACTGGGTGCATTCAACCTACTCCATTTGAGCAGCTCCCTATACTTGCAAGCATTCCGCCTGCAGGGATCCGCAGGTCACAGGAGTAGAAGGCAACCTCATCTCCATTACACAGTAATTCCCACAATACATCCCAATTTCCAACATCTATCTGAGCCTCAAGCTCATCTACTTTATTTCTTATACTTCGCGCATTCACATCCAACATTTTGACATCTGTATTCACACACCCCTCCCCTCGCACCGCTCACAATTGGCCCTGACCTTACTCTTGTATCCCTTCTCGAACTTTCCTTCCCATTAATTCGAGAATCTTTGGTAATTTTACCTGTAGTCACTTCCACTTCAACTCCATCTTTATAGTCCCAATTTGTTAATCCCTCCCCCACCACTATATAATTTAAATCTCCACGTGTAGCCCGAGCAAACCTGCCGGCCAAAATGTCTGTCCCCCTCCAGTTAAGGTGTAACCCGTCCCTTTTGTATTGGTCTCCCCTACCTCAGAAGAGATCTCAGTGATCTATAAATTTAAATCCTTGCTCCCTGCTCCAGCCCTTCGGCCACACATTCAGATCCCTTATCCTCAAGGGCGAAGGTGAACAGCCGCAAGTGGTAGTGCATGTCGGCGCAAACGATATCGGACAAAAGGGGATGAATATTCTGCAGCCTGACTTTAGAGAGCTCGTAAAAATGCTGAAAAGCAGGACCTCCAATATTGTTATCTCCGGTTTGCTTCCAGTTCATCGTGCTGGCGAGAGCAGGTACAGGGAGATACGGGAACCGAATGTGTGGCTGAGGAACTGGTGCACGGGGCAGGGATTTAGATTCTTAGATCACTGGGATCTGTTTTGGAGTAAGGGGGAACTGTATAAAAGGGACGGATTGCATCATAACAGGTGGGGGACCAGCATTCTGGCAGGCAGGATTGCCACTGCTACACGGGTGGTGTTAAACTGAATAAGGGGGGGGGGGGGTGGGGTGTCAAATGGGATAGTTGAGGATGAAGTTAAAGGGAAAGGGTTTCTGAAATTTGTGAGCGGAGAGACAGAGGGGAGTAAAATGAGGGAAGATGCAATAGGTAACAAGGTGAAAAGTAAAAATGGCAGGCAGCCAAATCCAGGGCAAAAATCAAAAATGGCCACTTTTCAACAGATAGCTATTAATGACAATGATATAGTTGGGATCACAGAGACATGTATAAGGGGTAAGAGTGTTGTAAAAATAAGCCTGAAGGCTTTGTGTCTCAATGCAAGGAGCATTCTTAATAAGGTGGATGAGTTGAATGTGCAGATAGCTATTAATGACAATGATATAGTTGGGATCACAGAGACATGGCTCCAGGGTGACCAAGGCTGGGAGCTGAACATCCAGGGATATTCTATATTCTGGAGGGATAGACAGAAAGGAAAAGGAGGTGGGGTAGCGTTCCTGGTTAGAGAGCAGATTAACGCAATAGAAAGGAATGACATTAGCTTGTAGGATGTGGAATCGATAAGGGTAAAGCTGCGAAACACTAAGGGGCAGAAAACGCTAGTGGGAGTTGTGTACAGGCCACCTAACAGTAGTAGTGGAGTTGGGGATGGCATCAAACAAGAAATTGGAAATGCGTGCAACAAAGGTAAAACAGTTATAATGGGTGACTTCAATCCACATATAGATTGGGTGAATCAAATTAACAAGGGTGCTGAGGAAGAGGATTTCTTGGAATGTATGCGGGATAGTTTTCAAAACCAACAAGTAGATGAACCAACGAAAGAGCAGGCTATTCTAGACTGGGTATTGAGTAATGAGGGTGGGTTAGTTAGCAGCCTTGTTGTGCGTGGCCCCTTGGGCAAGAGTGAACATAATGTGGTTGAGTTCTTCATTAGGATGGAGAGTGACATTGTTAATTCAGAAACAAGAGTCCTGAACTTAAAGAAAGGTAACTTTGAGCGCATGAGACGTGAATTGGCCATGATTGACTGGCAATTGATTCTTAATGGGTTGACGGTGGATATGCAATGGCAAACATTTAAAAGACTGCATGGATGAACTACAACAACTGTTCATCCCAGTTTGGCAAAAAAAATAAATCAGGGAAGGTAGTGCATCCGTGGATAACAAGGGAAATCAGGGATAGTATCCAAACAAAAGATGAAGCATACAAATTAGGCAGAAAAGGCTGTCCACCGGAGGACTGGGAGCAATTCAGAGACCAGCAGAGGAGGACAAAGGGCTTAATTAAGAAAGGGAAAATAGATTATGAAAGAAAACTGGCAGTGAACATAAAAACTGACTGCAAAAGTTTTTATAGATATGTGAAGAAAAAAAGATTAGTTAAAACAAATGTAGGTCCCTTGCAGTCAGAAACAGGTGAATTGGTCATGGGGAACAAGAACATGGCAATTGAATAACTACTTTGGTTCTGTCTTCACTAAGGAAGACATAAATTATCTGCCGGAAATAGCAGGGGACCGGGGGGTCCAATGAGATGGAGGAACTGAGTGAAATCCAGGTTAGCCGGGAACTGGTGTTCGGTAAATTGAATGGATTGAAGGCCGATAAATCGCCGGGGCCAGATAGGCTGCATCCCAGAGTACTTAAGGAAGTAGCCCCAGAAATAGTGGATGAATTAGTGATACTTTTTCAACACTCTTTAGATTCTGGATTAGTTCCTGAGGATTGGAGGGTAGCTAATGTGACCACACATTTTTAAAAAGGGAGAGAGAGAGAAAACGGGGAATTACAGACCAGTTAGTTTAATGTCGGTAGTGGGGATTCATAGCAAAAGGATTTGAGTATAGGATCAGTGAGTATTGCGTACAGTTATGGTCTCCTAATCTGATGAAATACATTCTTGCCGTAGAAGGGAGTACAGAGAAGATTTACCAGACTGATTCCTGTAATGTCAGGACTTTCATATGAATAAAATCTGGATAGACTCGGTTTGTACTCGCTAGAATTTAGAAGATTGAGGGGGGAACTCATAGAAACTTACAACATTCTTAAGTGGTTGGACAGGCTAGATGCGGGAAGATTGTTCCCGATGTTGGGGTAGTCCAGAACAAGGGCTCACAGTTTAAGGATAAAGGGGAAATCTTTTAGGACCGAGATGAGGAAAATATGTTTCACACAGAGAGTGGTGAATCTCAGCAATTCTCTGCCACAGAAGGTAGTTGAGGCCAGTTAATTGGTTATATTTAAGAGGGAGTTAGATGTGGCCCTTGTGGCTAAAGGGATCAGGGGATATGGAGAGAAGGCAGGTACAGGATACTGAGTTGGATGATCAGCTATGATCATATTGAATGGCGGTGCAGGCTCGAAGTGCCGAATGGCCTACTCCTGCCCATATTTTCTATGTTTCTATGTCTCTGTTCCTGTCCTCACTAGCACGAGGTACTGGAAGCAATGCAAAGATAAGCACCCTAGAAGTCCTGCCTTTCAGTCTTCTTCCCAACTCTTTGAACTCATGTTGGAGAACCACCTTCCTCTTCTTCCCGATGTCATTTGTGCCTACGTTGCACAACTACCGCCGGCTATTCACCTTCTCTCGAGAGAATGTTCTGAATTCGGCTTGTGACATCATGAACCCTGGCACCAGGGAAGCAACAGACCATCCTCGCGTCTCGTCTGCCGCCACAGAATCTCCTGTACGCTCCTCGGACATTGGAGTCACCCACCACTATGGCTCTGCCCGACGTCGGTCACGCCGATCGAGTTCCATCTCCAGGATTGGAGCCACCGACGTGTCCCCCGCTCGGACTGGAAACATCGTCTCCCCAGACAGTTCCCAAGAGGGCGCACCTGTTTTCATTAGGCACAGCCACCAGGGTCTCCTGCACTCCACATTTACTCCACTTTCTCTCAGTCACACACCTTCGTTCTTCCCGCATCCTCAGCGTGACTACCTCACTATAGGTTCTGTCCAGGAAACTCTCGTTCTCTTGGATGGCCCTGAGGTCATCCAGCTGCTTTTCCAGTGCCCCAACACGGTCATGCGGGAGCTGATGCTTGCCGCACTTGCCACTGTTGTGGAAGCCAGAGGCTCCATCCGTGTCCCTGGGCTCCCACATTCTGCACGCATCACACTGTCTCATCTGTCCTGTCACGTGTTCACCGTGTCCCGTCCTCTCGAGCTTTTTCCGTAGCCTCCTCTCCTCAGCCTCCTCGCTGAAGACTCTCGAGCCAAAGACTCACACTATGCTCGCAATGCACTTCCCTCACAAGGCCGCTCCCTCCCTGCCACTCCCTTGGAGCAGTCTTGCTTATTTTGGCTGATAAAGTGCCGAATTTACCAATTCACAACCAAATTTGCGCAGTTTTACACTGTTTTTCCCAGTGACTTATTCACCTTCCCTCACGGCATTCAGCCAATCAGCCCTTCTCCCTGCTTTTCTTTGTTGCTGCTGGTCAACTTAAGCTGTGGGCTGTCTGGCTTCGTTTGGTTCTCTTTTTAAACTACTTTACACCTCTGACTCACCTCTGACTCACCTTCCCCCACATGCTTCTCCCTGCTTTTCTTTTTTGCTCCTTGTCTAAGATCCACTTAAGCTCTGGGCTGATATGGATATAGCAAGTCAATGGTGGCCTTGCTTGCCTTTGGTAGAAGCATAGAGTATACGAGGCATCCACCACCTCAGCCTGATTTGGAATAGTGCGTGTAGATCTGCTCGATCCAACACAGGAAAGATGAAGAAGCTTTGGAAAAGGTCTAGATGGGGTTCACAGCAATAATGTATCTACAAAAGAGTGTTAACTGCAGGGAGATATGGGACGGGCATGGGTTGTTTTATAGCGAACATCGGGGACTGTGGGCTGTCCTGGCAGAAAACTATACATTTCTGAGAGACGTCGATCGGGTAGATAATGTAACCATTATATCCCAAGATAGAAATATCGAAAGTATGAGGGCATAACTTTAAATTGAGAGTGGGAAAGTTTATATGTGTGTGTGCATTGGGTGGGGTTTTTGGGTGGTATTTACACAGAGGATGGTGGGTGCGTGTAGCGCGCAGCCAGGAATGGTGGTGGAAGCAGATGCGTTTGTGGCGTCTCTGATGGTTCTGTATAGGCACATAGATAGGATTGAAATATTCTATCTATACTGGAGTATTGCGTACAGTTTTGGTCTCCTAATCTGAGGAAATACATTCTTGCCATAGAGGTTCGCAAGACTGATTCCTTGGATGGCAGGGCTTTCGTATGAAGAAAGGCTGGATAGACTCGGCTTGTACTCGCTAGAATTTAGAAGAGTGAGGGGGGATCTTATGGAAACGTACAACATTCTTAAGGGATTGGACAGGCTAGATGCAGGAAGACTGTTCCCGATGTTGGGGAAGTCCAGAACAAGGGGTCACAGCTTAAGAATAAGGGGGAAGTCTTTTAGGGCTGAGATGAGAAAACATGTTTCACACAGAGAGTGGTGAATCTCTGGAATTCTCTGCCACAGAAAGTAGTGAAGGCCAGTTCATTGGCTATATTTAAAAGGGAGTTAGATGTGGCCCTTATAGCTAAATTGATTAGGGGGTATGGAGAGAAGGCAGGTACAGGATACTGAGTTGGATGATCAGCCGTGATCATATTGAATGGCGGTGCAGGCTCGAAGAGCCGAATGGCCTACTCCAGCACATATTTTCTATGTTTCTATGTTTCTAAATAGAGAGATATGCATCGCCTGCAGTGAGAGGGGAGATTACTAAGCATCACGATTGACCCAGACATTGTGGGCTGAATGGCCTGCTGCCCTGCTGTTCAATTTAATGTTCTATGATTCCTAGGTTTCGAGTAGCAAGGTTTTCTTCAGATGCTATATGAGAGCGCAAAAAGTGGTTGTACAATACGTACGTTCGCAAAATAGTATACGGTTTTCGGTGCTACATGTTAATACTGAAAGATTGTAGCACATTTGACGGATGAAATTTAATGCCGTTGTCAAGGCTGCAAAAACACTAGGGATAAATGTCAACCTCCGGGTGTTGGAATCAGAGACAAAACAAAACCACGTGTACATGTGAACCAGGTAAGCTATAGCTTTGAATACGGAAATCATTTATCGTTTCAGACCGAAGAACTGACGCCGTGAGAACTGGATTTATTCTAAGTAATATAGAAGATAGGGGACGCGAATGGGTACAATGGGGAATGACATAATAAGGTGAAAAATATGGTCGAATATGGAATGGACTGTAAAACGTGTTGGTATAATGTGTTGCAAATGCTCGATTTTCTGACCTACATGTCCTTGCTAAGCATGGTGGAAAATAATAGACAACACCACAAAAATACTGTAGATTGGCACAAACACCATCCGTTTACACCCAGAAAGAAAGAACGAGTTAGTTATCCATAAAACAGAGAATAGTGAAACACAGAAGCTGTTGTTGTTCGCGAATGTTGTCAATGTTATTATTATAACGTCGCCTATACCTATTTTACTAGTATATTCCGTTTAGTGAACTTGTTTACACCATGTGAAAGACAAAGGTAGGTTCCTGTGTGACAATTATCATTTTTCCTATATCCATGATTTGCTGACGAAAACGATAATGGTTAAAATATTTTGTTCAAAATTCCCGTATGTGTTATAGTTGGATTGCAGTGGGATTGTTTATTGTTTGTTATCTACATAGCAACCCATTCAATGTAAGTACATGCTTCACACCAACCCATTCAATGTAAGTACATGCTTCAGCTCCTCCTTGAATTTCTTCTGGGTCAATCCATAGACGCAAGTGTTGGTGCAGGTACTGAGAAACTGCAACATATATCCACACTGTTGAAATACATATATCGGGGTATTAAAATATTTGTCTGCATACGAATAATTTCCAGTTTTCCAGTTCATAGAATGTATTAAATAAGGAATTTACAGTAATATAAAGTTGGTTGAAAGAGCGAATAACAAAATCATAGATTTTCACCGGTTCTCCTCCTCTGAATCCTTTTGATTCTCAATGTTGCTCCGACGTCCCCTGCTGATACTATTTGCTGCAATTATATGCCTCACGGTTGAACCATTGAACAGGAGAATGAAAGATATTGGTATTATATGCGTCACAATACTGACAAATACCTCGTATGCTTTCTAGAAGAATGACGTATAGTACTCCGGTATTGGGATGCAACCCCAAGGTACATTGTTAATTACTGGAGTTATGAGCAAAAAGCGGGCGTACGAAAAGAGAAGATTAATCTGTTCAACAATAATAGCAAATACAACAACTATGACATCGGCGGCAGCCATTCCCAGCAGATAGCGTGTAATACGTTTAGAGGGTCCACATTTTCCACGGGATAGGATCACAATCGCCGTTATATTGACTGCACAAAGAAAAGGAAGCAGAGTTATTTTTCAACACGTCTATTTCATTCATTGTCACTTTGTTTGCATTTAAGGGAATGTATTATGTGCATCATGTACCTTTCCTTGAGGCTTTGATTTGTTCTGAACTACTTCCTAGCTCTCGACCACTCCCGAGTCTCGGCCTCAAAAACGGGTTCGCCCCGAAAGGTCACCTATTCCTTTTATCCATAGAAACTCACTGTCCAACTGAATTACTACAGCATTTTATGTCTATGTTCGGTATAAAGCAGTATCTGCAGTTACTTTCTACATATTCGGCGTATCCGGCGTTTAGCCCGTATCTTTGTAAACGTTATCCCTGTCGTATCCGCAGTGTAAGTACTGCTAATGCACATGCATCCAGTATTTAATTTGGCAACTCCTTCCATATACACACAAGTGTATGTCAAAATAATTTGCCCTTCAAATCCCTGTTACTTCTTTCCCCCTAAAACCTGTGCTCTCTAAGATGCTTCCTCTGCCCGGGGCAAGATAAGTTTGGCAGAAACTCTATTCTTCTATCACATTGGACACTTCTATAAGATCACACGTTTGCCTTCTGTGCTTCGCCTACCCAACCTCTCCCGATAGTTTAGACCCTCGAATCCTGCCAGGAGTCTTATGAATCGTCTTTGCACTAATTGCAGCGTAATTACATTTTTCCTATCAGGGATGGCCGAAACCAAATACAATATTCCAAATGCGCCCTCACCAACGTCTGGTAGTACTACAAAATAACGTCCCAAGGACGATACTCGGTTTCCTGACTGAGGACCTCCAACATACCTAGAGTTTTATGAACCCATATTTATCTGCAATATCCCCACTCAGAGAGCGATGTACTTAAACACCGACATCACTGGAGACCACGCCACTCCCCAAGGTCAAACTTTCACATTGGAGGTCTCGTTCATGATTGTTTTCCAAATATAATATTCATACGGATTTCACGCCTACGTATTGATTTTCTCCGTGAAAAGGAACAGATACGTATTAATTGATAACCGTGTCCATCTCCAGCGACTCCACACATGGATGAACAATTTGGTTGCTGCGAGACCTAGTCCTTTTCCGTAAATATACTTACAAAATCGCGTTACAGTTTCCATAATATTATTTGCCAGTTCCTTACTTTACACACTTTTTTGCCCTCCTTGATTCTTTCTGCTCAATATACTCCTCCGTGGACATTTATCTGCCCATCACTGTTACGTGCGTTCTTATTTTTTTCTTGCGCGGAGCCTCAATTTTTCTCATAAACCAATGTGCATCACTACTGCTTGATCATTACTCCAGGAGGAACATATACAGTGTGAGTGCATATTTTAGAATGATGCTGTGAGGCAGAACAGGATATTCAGATGCAGACTTGAATTTCGAAATGTGGGACTAAGACCGTAACGGTCCTGGGGATGATGTGTATATAACCATATAACCATATAACAATTACAGCACGGAAACAGGCCATCTCGACCCTTCTAGTCCGTGCCGAACACATAATCTCCCCTAGTCCCAGATACCTGCGCTCAGACCATCACCCTCCATTCCTTTCCCATCCATATAACTATCCAATTTATTTTTAAATGATAAAAACGAACCTGCCTCCACCACCTTCACTGGAAGCTCATTCCACACAGCTACCACTCTCTGAGTAAAGAAGTTCCACCTCATGTTACCCCTAAACTTCAGTCCCTTAATTCTCAAGTCATGTCCCCTTGTTTGAATCTTCCCTACTCTCAGTGGGAAAAGCTTTTCCACGTCAACTCTGTCTATCCCTCTCATCATTTTAAAAACCTCTATCAAGTCCCCCCTTAGCCTTCTGCGCTCCAAGGAATAAAGCCCTAACTTGTTCAACCTTTCTCTGTAACTTAGTTGCTGAAACCCAGGCAACATTCTAGTAAATCTCCTCTGTACTCGCTCTATTTTGTTGACATCCTTCCTATAATTAGGCGACCAAAATTGTACACCATACTCCAGAATTGGCCTCACCAATTCCTTGTACAATTTTAACATTACATCCCAACTTCTATACTCAATGCTCTGATTTATAAAGGCCAGCACACCAAAAGCTTTCGTTACCACCCTATCTACATGAGATTCCACTTTCAGGGAACTGTGCAAAGTTATTCCCAGATCCCTCTGTTCACCTACATTCTTCAATTCCCTGCCATTTACCATGCACGTCCTATTTTGATTTGTCCTGCCAAGATGTAGCACCTCACACTTATCAGCATTAAACTCCATCTGCCATCTTTCAGCCCACTCTTCCAACTGGCATACATCGCTCTGTAGACTTTGAAACTCTACTTCATTACCCGCAACCCCACCTATCTTAGTATCATCTGCATACTTACTAATCCAATTTACCACACCATCGTCCAGATCATTGATGTACATGACAAACAACAGTGGACCCAACACAGATCCCTGTGGCACCCCACTCGTCACTGGCCTCCAACCTGACAAACAACCATCCACCATTACTCTCTGGCATCTCCCATTCAGCCACTGTTGAATCCATATTGCTACTCCACCATTAATACCCAACCATTGAACCTTCTTAACCAACCTTCCATGAGGAACCTTGTCAAAGGCCTTACTGAAGTCCATATCTGGAAATGTTGGGTGCATTTTAATGGATTAAAAACATATTCAACAAATATGCATCACTTGCATGTTCGGTTACAAATAGACAATACCACGGTGGTGGCCTATATTAACCAAATGGGCGGCATAACATCGATATCGTGTGACAAAGTGATCAACACAATCTGGCAATGGTGTGGCGACAGAAATATTTGGCTATCAGCAACTGATCTACCAGGTAAGCTAAATACAGTGGCAGACACCAGGTCACGCTATTTCAATGATAACACCGAATGGATGTTAAATCCCAAAGTATTTGCTAAAATTACCAAGCAATATGGCACGCCAGATATCGATCTATTTGCATCCAGACTAAATCACCAGGTTCCTATGTATGTCGCTTGGGAACCAGACCCTGAGGCAACAGCGGTAGATGCGTTCGCGCTGGACTGGTGACATTTCTTCTTTTATGCATTTCCTCCCTTCTGCCTCATCAGTCGGGTACTACGCACAATACAAATGGACACTGCTTCAGGAATTTTGATAATACCCGACTGGCTTACACAGCCATTGTTCCCAGTGCTACTCGACATGGTCGTCGAGACCCCAATGCCTTTCCCCAGTAGCCCAGAATTGCTAACTCACCCAGTATCTGGCATAAGCCACCCATGCCACGATATAATTAAACTCCTGGTTTGCAGATTCTGAAAAGGCCTCTGCTGGGCCTGGGATTGTCAGAAAACACCATCAACACCATCACAGCATCCCACCGTGTATCCACAGGGAAACAATACTTGTCGAGTATCAAGAAGTGGGAAAAATACTGTTCGGACAGAGGAACCACATACTCAACTACAACTGTAACCAATGTACTGGAGTTCCTGTCAGGCCTTCAACATTAGCAAGGACTCAGCTACAGTGCATTAATACAGCCAGAAGTGCTCTGTCTGCCTATTTAATTCAGGCACCAGGACAACAGGCCATGGGATGCCACCTGCTGGTGATCAAGCTCATGAGAGGGATATTTTACTCCAATCTCCCCAGACCTAGGTATACCCAAATCTGGGATGTCAGTGTGATCCTGACATACCTTAGGGAATGGTCACCAACTAGGTCCCTCACCCTGGAACAATTAACTCTGAAGATGGTCATGCTGATGGCACTTGTGTCAGCACAAATAATCCAGTCACTTCACCTATTACGATTGGACAACATGATCGTAACTCCAGACCATGCCTCATTTACTATCCAGGGGCTGGTCAAACAGAGCAGGCCAGGAACATCAAACCCAGTCATGGAATTCCGGGCTTACCCACCAGAACCACGGTTATGTGCCATGACCCACATACTAAACTATATTGACACAACTAGAATCCCTCGAGGGAGAGAAAAGGCCTTATGGGTCAGCCACAAGAAACCTTATGGTCGGGTGACGAGCCAAACCATTTCAAGATGGCTCAAGCAGGTGCTGAAAGCCGCTGATATAAATACTAACATGTATACATCTCACTCCGCCAGGGCAGCATCCACGTCGGCGGCTAAGATAATGTACGTACCAATAGACCACATCCTGGCTACAGTGGGGTGGTCTGGGTGATAGAATGTTTCATACTTGTTTATAATAAGCCGTTGGCAGAACCTGCATCTTTTGCAGAGAAAATATTAGAATCTACAAATATATAATTTAGCCCGGGGGAGCAATTTGTTTTTTTATCGTTAATAAACACAATTATTGTTTTTACAAACAGATTCATGGTTAATTACTATAACATACTTCCTCCCTCGAACGACTTCGGCAGTGAGTGTAGTATGAACCGTTACACGGTTTGAAATCACAGAGCTTTAAAATCTTCACGTAGTCACTCACGTGACTCCGATGTAAAATAGTAAGATTGAACGAGAACTTACCAGTTTGAAGTTTGATCTGTATTTTATGAGGAGTTACGTTGAGGGATTACGTGCCCTCCGCTCCCACCCTCAATAATAGAGATCCACTGGTAGCTAAGCTCTCCTTTTCTTTACTATATTTATTTCAATTCTTGTGTCTTTCTGTGATTCCACACCGCTGCTTTAAAGTATGACGCGCATGCGTACTGGACGGGTTCTTCCTGTAATCCCTCATCGTAACTCCTCATAAAATACAGATCAAACTTCAAACTGGTAAGTTCTCGTTTAATCTTACTATTACATCTCACTCTGTAGCATGTTGCAGATATCACCCACTCTCGGTGTAAAGAAAACTTCCAACTCAGATCCTCTTTAAATTCCTAGCTCTAAAGATAAACCTGCACTCTCTTGGTCTGATATCCCTGCATTGTAATACGATTTTGATAATCTACCCGATATCCTGCTGCTGACTTTGACAACCTTCCCCGCGATCCACAATTTTTTCATCCTCGACAGATTTACGAGTCACACCTACATTCACATCGAAGCCATTGAAAATATAACATCAACAGCAAATGTTGCATCACCGATCTCTGCTGCACTCCACCAGTCAAAGACTTCCAAGCATGGAAATCATCCTTCTACCGCTACCTTCACCTCCAACAACCAAGCCAATTTTGCATCCATTTTACCAGCTCGTCTTCGATCCCACCTGCCTTTAATTTCTGGAACAGCCTTTCACTGTCAGGTTTCACATTGTCAAATCTCTCGGTGAAGTTCTTCATTGATTAACAATGACATCCGTTGCTCTTGGTTGTACAAACCCATCAATTCCACCTGTGAATCCCCTCTCTTTCAATGACCCGACAACCACAAGTCTCTGTTAAGGTCCGTTTCTGAAAATAGACAACTCACAATAGGTTAGGTAAACCAACACAAGCTTTACTGATCATTAGCCAGCGAGAGTGCCAGGAAAACAAAGTAAAGTATACCACAGACACATAACCCTCCAGAGCCACGACTCGAATGAACAAAGACATACAGCATCTATTTATAGTATTTTGGAAAAGTAATCACAGGTTTATACAGAGTAGCAACAATAACGTCTAACACAAATAAATGACAGAGCATAGCCATTCAATGTATTCTTGTTACTAATACAATAGTTGTCTTGTTGTGGTTCTCTACTGTTGATTACAAACTTCGAAACAACAGGAACTTAGTCAACATTTACAATTATGTCTTAGCAATATAATCATTATGTCAGCTACCAACCAGAAGGCTTCTGTTTAAAGAAGCTACCACCTTCTCAGGAAATACATCCCCTCTCACTATTGATTTTTTTTTGTTTGAGCATAACAGGAAGCAGCTTGAATGCCAGCCTCTAACTTCCTGATTACCCAGCTCTTGTACAGCACATAATTACAAAGCTTTCGTTTTTTCTGAACTCGAAGTGGTCAAATTAATCTGTACTTAATAAATACTAATTTTAAAATATTTTGCTATTAACTAGGATATTATCATCTCCACCCATTCTGTCTAACACCCGATCAGTCAACCTCTGCTTCCTTACAAGATCCAAGCCACCACTTCCTCTCTCTCATCCTCCACTCAAAGAAACAGGGGCAGGTCATCTGTCCCCTCATGCTTACCCTCATTCACTATGATCATGGCGACTCCACCCCATAACTCAACCTCCTCTTTAACAACCTGAAATTGCCACTCGCCTCAATATCCTCTTCTCCGACATGCCTACATATCTGAATAGCCCGCTTCATTTCTCCAACCCCACCGCAATCTTCCTCACTCTCCGCACTTGTCCACCCTCCCCCACTTCACGAAATTCCCCTCTCCGGCCCGAATAAAAACTCTGTGACAGATGTCTGTTGTCCGCCCGATGTGGTTGGGGTGAAACCAGGAACAAGTTGTCAGTTGTCCGCCCGCCTGTGCTCGAGGCCGAGCGGCCTCTCTTCTCCCCCGGTCCCGGGGCCGCGCTGCCTGATTCTTTCCCCCCCCCCCCCCCCCAACCACCCACCGACCCCCGGTGACTTTCTGATTATCTGCTCCTCTTCCCAGTCTCCGTCACCCTGGAAATGGAAACAGTGCATCCGCTGCTCGAGGCATCTGAGGATCGAAAGAGGGTGAGACTTGGCGGGAAACGGAGGAGTCTCCCTGACACCGCGAAGAGGTTTACTGGCTGGCGGTGTGCGCTGGGATCGGAGGGATTCACATCGGGGAGACATTACTGGGAGGTGGAGGTGGCTGGGAGTCGGCGCTGGAGTCTGGGAGTCGCCGCAGAATCTGCGCAGAGGAAGAAACGGGCCACACTGACCCCGGAGACTGGAGTCTGGAGCATCGGGCGGTGGGGTGACGGGTTTGTTGCATTCGCCTCCCTTCCATCCCCTCTCCCCACCCGTTCCATCCCTGGGAGGGTGGGAATTTATCTCAGTTGCTAGTCAGTGACAGTTTCATTTTATGACGCGGGCACCAAGTCCCATCTCCACACCCTCACTAGGAATAAATTCACGGAGAAACTGTATCCTTTCTTCGAGCCTTGGCATGATGACCATTGGCTGAGAATCTGCTCCGGTTCCACTCCGGGTGTGCAACACAGTCAAATTGAATAAACAAACGTTTGCAATATCCCTCGAGAAGAGAAATGCATTGCGTAATTGCTCTATGAAATCAACTAGATTACTGTAAGCAGTTTGTTTAACGGATCATGATTGTTGTGGTTAAGAAGCATCACACTAATTGACGCAGCGGATCTTGCTTTCCAGTATAAAAGCTTCACCACGCAAACGGCAATAAAAACGTCCATTGGAATGCTCTGGTCGTAACACACAGTTCCTCACGGAAAATGCCACGTCTAACAATTTTCGACATAGACACCATTTACTATCCTGTTCTTGCTGCAGTTGGCATTCTCGGTAAGGCGTAGTACCCAGTTACCTCTCATGTGACTCCGATAATTAGTGCCCCGTGATATTTATTGCATACATAAATCGTGGCCTATTCAGATAGTGGCAATTTTATCAGTGTTCCGCAGTTTTAACCTAACTTATATTCCCGATTTTGTTCCCTCAATGTGAGTTTGCATATCTGTGGAAACATAACGGTTTTCGCAGGAGGAAACCCCCAGAATTTGCCGGAATAAATATCCAAGTTGCCAGAGGAACTGAGATGGCCAGGAAGCATCGACAGAGGAATATTCAGGGAATGTATATTTTTTCATACGGGTCGGAGCCCTTATTCAGATGCAAAAAAGGGTGTGATTGTTGCGTCATGCTACCGGACCCAGTAAGTTCCTCCAGCATCTGCTGCCTAATCAGGTGAGCAAACCCAGCAGTTTTTTTCAGTTATGATGCCAGCATCTGCAGTCTCTTGTGGTCTCCAGCTGCTTTTGCCCCATGTCTCGCGAACTAAGGTTATTTTGATTTTAATGGTGCTGAGAAATGTTCTACCGATCAAATAGGGTCACATTCTGAAAATGCCTGACCAGTGTTTTGCTGAATTGAGATGAAGTGGTGGCGTTGCAAGATCTCGGGAATAGGTAAAGTGTCAAATCATGTGTCAGTTATGCCGAGGGTAGGTAGCTTGGGGTGCTCGAAAGTTTGGTTTCATCAATGTAATACCATGGGAAGTCTAGACAGAATACGCCGAGGTTAAAATCTAAGTGGTGTAGATGAGAATCTTTGGTGGCAGTGTTAATAGCATCGGTTGGAGAAAGTCCATTGTCCATACCCCAGTAAAACAACGGAGAGTGCAATGGGAGAGTGCAAACAGTGACGCGCGTACGTATGCAATATGAGATGTCGAACTGCAGCACGTGCCCTGAAGGCAGGGCACCGTCATTAGAGAGAGAACCACATACTTGATGTCACAGATGCATAAACGGCCGGTTCTACTGCAGAGAGTTCTTGAACACAGGAATAACCAATGTCAATTGAATAGGCGCTTCGAGGAAAACATTCGAGGAGAAAGGCAAAACTATATGTTTCCTTGCCTTTCGCTTTAATGCAACATTTCACTAATCAACGAATTTAGTTGTCACCGTGTTCCTATTCTGTTTGAAAGATGCTCAATGTAAGTTTAAGAAACATATACATTGTTGACATATACAGTGAGTGAAGCAGGGGGCAGAGAATGGTAGCACTCTGACCTAAAATGTAGGGGAGAGAGAAGAAAAAGAAAATAATCAGAGAATAAGAGAGGGTGGGTTTCTTAAATGTGTATATTTTAATGCTAGGAGCATTGTAAGAAAAGTGGATGAACTTAGAGCCTGGATTGACACCTGGAAGTATGATGTTGTGGCGATCAGTGAAACATGGTTGCAGGAGGGCTGTGATTGGAAACTAAATATTCCAGGACTTCGTTGCTTCAGGTGTGATAGAATTGGAGGGGCAAGAGGTGGAGGTGTTGCATTGCTTATCAGGGAAGATATTACAGCAGTGCTTTGGCAGGATAGATTAGAGGGCTCGTCTAGGGAGGCTATTTGGGTGGAACTGAGAAATGGGAAAGGGGTAGCAACACTTATAGGGGTGTATTATAGACCGCCAAATGGGGAGCGAGAATTGGAAGAGCAAATATGTAAGGAGATTGCAGATATTAGTAGTAAGCACAAGGTAGTGATTGTGGGAGATTTCAATGTTCTACACATAGACTGGGAAACACATTCTGTAAATGGGCTGGATGGGTTGGAGTTTGCAAAATGTGTGCAGGATATTTTTTTGCAACAATACATAGAAGTACCTACTAGAGAAGGGGCGGTACTGGACCTCCTGTTAGGAAATGAGATGGGTCAGGTGGCAGAGGTATGCGTTGGGGAACAGTTCGGGTCCAGTGATCACAATACCATTAGTTTCAATATAATTATGGAGAGGGACAAAACTGGACCTAGGGTTGAGATATTTGATTGGAGAAAGGCTAACTTTGAGGAGATGCGAAAGGATTTAAAAGGAATAAATATGTTTGACAGTTTGTTTTATGGGAAAGATGTGGAAGAGAAATGGAGTACATTTAAAGGTGACATTTTAAGAGTACAGAATCTTTATGTCCCTGTTCGGTTGAAAGGAAATCGTAAAAATTGTAAAGAGCCATGGTTTTCAAGGGAAATTGGACACTTGGTTCGGAAAAAGAGGGAGATCTACAATAGTTATAGGCAGCATGGAGTAAATGAGGTGCTTGAGGAGTATAAAGAATGTAAAAATAATCTTAAGAAAGAAATTAGAAAAGCTAAAAGAAGATATGGTTGCTTTGGCAAGTAAGGTAAAAGTAAATCCGAAGGGTTTCTACCGCTATATTAATAGAAAAAGGATAACGAGGGATAAAATTGGTCCATTAGAGAGTCAGAGTGGCCAACTATCTGCAGAGCCAAAAGAGATGGGGGAGATATTAGAACAGTTTCTTTTCTTCGGTATTCACCAAGGAGAAGGATATTGAATTATGTGAGGTAAGGGAAACAAGTATAGTAGCTATGGAAACTATGAGGATCAAAGAAGAGGAAGTACTGACACTTTTGAGAAATATAAAAGTGGATAAGTCTCCAGGTCCGGACAGGATATTCCCTAGGACATTGAGGGAAGTTAGTGTAGAAATAGCAGGGGCTATGGCAGAAATATTTCAAATGTCATTAGAAACGGGAATAGTGCCGGAGGATTGGCGTACTGCGCATGTTGTTCCATTGTTTAAAAAGGGGTCTAAGAGTAAACCTAGCAATTATAGACCTGTTAGTTTGACGTCAGTGTTGCAAATTAATGGAAAGAATACTTAGAGATAATATAATAAGCATCTGGATAAACAGGGTCTGATTAGGAACAGTCAACATGGATTTGTGCCTGGAAGGTCATGTTTAACTAATCTTCTTGAATTTTTTGAAGATGTTACTCGGGAGATTGATGAGGCTAAAGCAGTGGATGTTGTGTATATGGACTTCAGTAAGGCCTTTGACAAGGTTCCTCATGGAAGGTTGGTTAAGAAGGTTCAATGGTTGGGTATTAATGGTGGAGTAGCAAGATGGATTCAACAGTAGCTGAATGGGAGATGCCAGAGAGTAATGGTGGATGGTTGTTTGTCAGGTTGGAGGCCAGTGCCGAGTGGGGTGCCACAGGGATCTGTGTTGGGTCCACTGTTGTTTATCATGTACATCAATGATCTGGACGATGGTGTGGTAAATTGGATTAGTAAGTATGCAGATGATACTAAGATAGGTGGGGTTGCGGGTAATGAAGTAGAGTTTCAAAGTCTACAGAGCGATTTATGCCAGTTGGAAGAGTGGGCTGAAAGATGGCAGATGGAGTTTAATGCTGATAAGTGTGAGGTGCTACATCTTGGCAGGACAAATCAAAATAGGACGTACATGGTAAATGGTAGGGAATTGAAGAATGTAGGTGAACAGAGGGATCTGGGAATAACTGTGCACAGTTCCATGAAAGTGGAATCTCATGTAGATAGGGTGGTAAAGAAAGCTTTTGGTGTGCTGGCCTTTATAAATCAGAGCATTGAGTATAGAAGTTGGGATGTAATGTTAAAATTGTACAAGGCATTGGTGAGGCCAATTCTGGAGTATGGTGTACAATTTTGGTCGCCTAATTATAGGAAGGATGTCAACAAAATAGAGAGAGTACAGAGGAGATTTACTAGAATGTTGCCTGGGTTTCAGCAACTAAGTTACAGAGAAAGGTTGAACAAGTTAGGGCTTTATTCTTTGGAGCGCAGAAGGTTAAGGGGGGACTTGATAGAGGTTTTTAAAATGATGAGAGGGATAGACAGAGTTGACGTGGAAAAGCTTTTCCCACTGAGAGTAGGGAAGATTCAAACAAGGGGACACGACTTGAGAATTAAGGGACTGAAGTTTAGGGGTAACATGAGGGGGAACTTCTTTACTCAGAGAGTGGTAGCTGTGTGGAATGAGCCTCCAGTGAAGGTGGTGGAGGCAGGTTCGTTTTTATCATTTAAAAATAAATTGGATAGTTATATGGATGGGAAAGGAATGGAGGGTTATGGTCTGAGCGCAGGTATATGGGACTAGGGGAGATTATGTGTTCGGCACGGACTAGAGGGGTCGAGATGGCCTGTTTCCGTGCTGTAATTGTTATATGGTTATTATATATGGTTACCCCAATCTATCCAAGTCACCCTGCATTCTCATAGCATCCTCCTCACAGTCACACTGCCACCCAGCTTTGTGTCATTAGCAAATTTGCTAATGTTACCTTGAATCCCGTCATCCAAAGCATTTATGTATATTGCAAAATAGCTTGAGTCTCAGCAACGAGTCTTGCGGTATCCCATTAGTTACTGCCTACCATTCTGAAAGTGATCCGTTAATCCCTACTCTTTGTTTCCTGTTTTCCAACCACTTCTCTATCCATGTCAGCACTCTGCCCCAATACATGTGCCCTAATTTTGCCCACTAGTCTCCGATGTGGGACCTTATGAAATGCTTTCTGAAATTCCAGGTACACTACATCCACTGTCTCTCCCGTGTCCATTTTCCTAGTTACATCATGAAAACATTCCAGAAGATTAGTCAAGCATGAATTCCCCTTCGTAAATTCATGCTGACTCTGACCGATCCTGTTATACCTATCCAAATATGCGGCTATCTCATATTTTATAATTGACTCCAGCATCTTCCCCAACACCGATGTCAGGCTAACTGGTCTATAATTCCCCGTGTTTTTTCTCTCCCGTCTTTCTTAAAAAGTGGGATAACATTAGCTACCCTCCAATCCACAGGAACTGACCCTATGTCTACAGAACATTGGAACATTATCACCAATGCATCCACGATTTATAGAGCCAATTCCTTAAATACATAGAAACATAGAAACATAGAAAATAGGTGCAGGAGTAGGCCATTCGGCCCCTCCAGCCTGCGCCGCCATTCAATATGACCATGGATGAACATCCAACTCAGCATCCTGCCTTCTCTCCATACCCCTGATACCTTTAGCCACAAGGGCCACAACTAATTCCCTCTTAAATATAGCCAATGAACTGGCCTCAACTACCTTCTGTGGCGGAGAATTCCAGAGATTCACCACTCTCTGTGTGAAAAATGTTTTTCTCATCTCGGTCCCAAAGGTTGTCCCCCTTATCCTTAAACTGTGACCACTTGTTCTGGACTTCCCCAATATCGGGATAAATCTTCCTGCATCTAGCCTGTCCAACCCCTTAAGAATTTTGTAAGTGTCTATAAGATCCCCCCTCAATCTTCTAAATTCCAGCGAGTAAAATCCGAGTCTATCCAGTCTTTCTTCATATGAAAGGCCTGACATCCCAGGAATCAGTCTGTTGAATCTTCGCTGTACTCCCTCTATCCCATTCGCCTTCTTCACTGCCTGCTGCACCTGCATGCCTACTTTCAATGACTGGTGTACCATGACACCCAGGTCTCGTTGCATCTCCCCTTTTCCTAATCGGGGCCCTGGGATGCAGACCATCAGGCCCTGGGGATTTATCAGCCTTCAGTCCCATCTGTCTATCCAACACCATTTCCTGCCTAATGTGAATTTCCTTCAGTTCCTCTGTCACCCCAGATCCTCTGGCCTCTACTATATCAGGAAGATTGTTTGTGTCCTCATTAGTGAAGAAAGATCCAAAGTACCTGTGCCGCACCGGGTGTATTAAAGAGTCAGGTACCGGGACCGGCGTCAGGAGATGGGGCTTTGGGGCAGAAACCCGGTGGTCGACGCTGAACGAACGGTTCCCATTTAATCCCCAAATTCCGCGTCGTAAAAACCTCAGTGAGTGAGTGAGCGCGCAAATAAAACCATGGGGAATGTAAATGTGGGAAGAGTTAAATAAAGAGCAACTGAAATTAGAGCTGTCTGTCGATCCGTTCAGTTTAACGCGTTAACCGTGTCCGGCGACGGAACAGAAATTACTTTTGTGAAAATATAAAGACTGAAACAATCGCCCCTCCCGCGGGATCAGCAGCAGCCGCGAGCAGCGGGTTCTGAGCTCCGGGCTCACCCGGGTCCTAAAGTCCGGGAGGGGGGGGGGGGGGGGGGGGGGGGGGGGACGACCGTCCGTGGAGCCGAGGGATCGGAAGGGAGAGGCCGAGGTTACCCGGCGCGGAACCACCGTGGGGAGGCACCGCGCCGGGAAGCCTCGGCATCACCCTCTCATATATTAATAACCATATAACAATTACAGCACGGAAACAGGCCATCGCGACCCTTCTAGTCCGTGCCGAACACGTATTCTCCCCTAGTCCCATATACCTGCGCTCAGACCATAACCCTCCATTCCTTTCCCGTCCATATAACTATCCAATTTATTTTTAAATGATAAAAACGAACCTGCCTCCACCACCTTCACTGGAAGCTCATTCCACACAGCCACCACTCTCTGAGTAAAGAAGTCCCCGCTCATGTTACCCCTAAACTTCTGTCCCTTAATTCTCAAGTCATGTCCCCTTGTTTGAATCTTCCCTACTCTCAATGGGAAAAGCTTATCCACGTCAACTCTGTCCATCCCTCTCATCATTTTAAAGACCTCTATCAAGTCCCCCCTTAACCTTCTGTGCTCCAAAGAATAAAGCCCAAACTTGTTCAACCTTTCTCTGTAACTTAGTTGCTGAAACCCAGGCAACATTCTAGTAAATCTCCTCTGTACTCTCTCTATTTCGTTGACATCCCTCCTATAATTAGGCGACCAAAATTGTACCCCATACTCCATAATTGGCCTCACCAATGCCTTGTACAATTTTAACATTACATCCCAACTTCTATACTCAATGCTCTGATTTATAAAGGCCAGCACACCAAAAGCTTTCTTTACCACCCTATCTACTTGTGATTCCACTTTCAGGGAACTGTGCACAGATATTCCCAGATCCCTCTGTTCACCTGCATTCTTCAATTCCCTACCATTTACCATGTACGCCCTATTTTGATTTGTCCTGCCAAATGTAGCACCTCACACTTCTCAGCATTAAACTCCATCTGCCATCTTTCAGTCCACTCTTCCAACTGGCATAAATCTCTCTGTAGACTTTGAAAATCTACTTCATTATCCACAACCCCACCTATCTTAGTATCATCTGCATACTTACTAATCCAATTTACCACACCATCATCCACACCACACCTCTCCCTCCCCCACCCCGGCTCCAGGACGCTCGCCGCCCCGACGCAGGTCGGCGATAGCCTGGCCCCGGTGGGGGCGGGGAGGGGGGGGGGGGCGCGTCAGAACAGGACATTTACTCGCGGAGCTGTTGGATCCCTGAGGGGGGGGGGGAAGGTTATGACACCAGTCAAGTAAAGACGGGAGGGGTCGGGGAAAGTGGTGGGGTCTGTTTTATCTGCTATCACATAACCCGCTAAATAGCCCGTCTGCATGGAACGTGTTAAGAGCTTGCAGCGGGCCGGATAAAATCTCGCGGCGAGCCATAGTTTGGAGAGCACTGCTTCAGACCAAAGAGCTAAATCTAGATCTCCTTCTGAACCTTCTGAATTTGTAGTCGGCAGGGGAGTACTCTGCACATCGCCAACTTGGATGTGGTGTGCATACTAACGTGTTGTTAGTGCCCCCCTAAAACTGTCTAGTGAAGTTGATTTAACTATATTGTTTATTCAATTCCCTAATCCTCTACATCAGTGACAGGTGTATATACAAGACACACATCTGCAAAGAGTCTTGTTTTACAATGTATGTGTTTAGTTAGAGCATTAATGTACGTCAGGAACAACAGTTGTCCGAGGACGTGCCTTGCGGTACTCCTGACACTACTTGTTCTTCTAAAGAAATGGTTCTTTTACAGGCCACCCTCTGCGTCCGGTTTGTAAGAAAGTCACTAATCCAGTTATGTAGACTATTTCTGATACCATAGCAATCCAGCTTTCCTAGGAGCCTTTCATGAGGAACTGTATCGAATGCTTTCGAAAAGTCCAGGATTGCCATATGTATAGAGTTCCCCTTATCTAATGCTTATGTGATGCCATCAATAGTGACAATAAGTTGTATTTCCGTTGAACGTTTTGCTCTGAAGCCATGTTGTGAGACCACCAGTATCCCATTTTTTTCGAAATGATCTATGATGTGAGAGTGTATGATGTGATCTTACATGTAACACTAGTCAGTGAAACTGGTCTGTAATTCTCAGGCGCAGCCTTATTGCCCTTCTTAAATATTGCACAGATGTTTGCTTCCTTCCACTGTCGTGGTAGTGACCCACAATCAATTGGGGACTGGAATGAATCTGTGAGTATGGGTGCTATTTTCGATGCGAACATCTTTAGAAACCGTGGTGGGAACTGATCTGGGGCGCTGCTTTGTTTGGCATTAGGTTCTGTAGTTGTGTTAGCACTCCTGCCTCATGGATCTCGGCCCGGCTATAGAGACTCGAGTGGTCTGCTGGAACTGTCGTATGACCGTTTCTGGATGCAATGCTTCTCTTGGAGACGTTTATGGATAGCGGCAGGCTTCAACGCGCGATGAACCAGCTGCTGTTGTGCGATGGGGACCGGAGACCTCGTCAATCTTGACATCAGGCGCTGTGCCGGCGATCCCAATGTTCCGTCTCTGGCAATGTATCTGAGATTCAGGAGATCGAGGTAGACGTCCGACTTTGAAATGCGCGCCCCTTCAGCGCGTTCAGCGAGTCCATTACTCTGTGGATACTGGGGACTGCTTGTGACGTGCTGGAAGTTCCATCGGTCTGCGAAAGCTTGAACATGTGGCTGGTGAACTGCCGACCGTTGGCGGTTCTCAGGCAAACATGCACACCATAGGCGGAGAAGTGTATCTTCAGCTTCTTGGTGACCATCTCAGACGTGAGGGAGGTCAGTTCGTCAAGTTGAAACAAGTTAGAAAAGGAATCGACCAGAACGACGTAGTGCTTTCCGCACCATTCGAAAATGTCTGCCGCCAGCGACGTCCAGGGCAGTGCTGGTGGAAGTTGTTGCAGAAGGGGTTGCCGCTGCTGATGAGGCGCAAGGTTGTTGCAAGTGGGGCAGGAGGCTATGCGGTCCCGAATGTACTCGGCCATCCCGGGCCAATAGAACAGACCACGAGCGCGTGCCAGTATGGAGTCGGCCCCTGGGTGACCGCTGTGTGCCTCTTTGAAGTTTTCATCTCGTAGCGATGAGGGCATCACCACCTGTGACCCTTAACCACAACACCATTCTGTATCACCAGTTCAAAACGTCCCAGGAAGAACGGCGGCACCTCTGTAGGCGTGTCGGACTGTTTGTCCGGCCAGCCTGTTTTGATGATGGAGGAGATGGTTTGAAGCGTGTCATCAGTGGCAGTGTGCGCAGCCAGGGTACGCAGTAGCATACTGGGGACGATGTCGACAACAAGGACCGTGAAATCGTCCGGTTCATGGGGGTGTTGTTCGCAAGATGCCCGACGTGCACGAGAGAGAGTGCCAGCGACATGCGTGGCCTTACCTTTTTTTGTAGGTAATGGTGAAGTCGTACCGCTGCAGCTGCAGCATCATGCGCGGCAAGCGAGTTGGCGGTTCAGGATTGGCACCAACGGTTGGTGGTCCGTCTCGACCGTGAATGTGTTGCAAAGGACGAAGTCGTGGAATTTGGTGCAGGCAAAAACGACAGCCAGCAGTTCCATTTCGATTTGCGCGTTGTGCTGCTCTGTGTCGGTCAAGGTGCGAGAGGCATATGCGACAGGTAGTAGGGTGCCGTCAACAGATGGTTGCAAGCAGGCTGCGCAGAGCCCAAATTTCCAAGGATCGCAGGTGATCGTCACCGGTCGTTTCAGGTCGAAGAAAGTCAGGGTCGGTGCACTGGTCAGTTTGGATTTTAAGACATCAAAGGCGGCCTGATGTTGCGGGAACCATGATCATGCAGTGTCCTTTTCGGTCAGCTGCCGCAGTGTGGAGCATATTTCGCTGACGTTCGTTATGAACTTTCCGAGATTTGTGCACAGACAGCATCTGTAATCAAGATCAAACCTGGTTCTCTGGGGCTGTAAGGCAGCAACCCTATCTCGACGCCACTGAGCTGCCTGCATAATACTCCACATAAATACACTCAAGTCAAATCCGGGTATAATATGTAGAGCGAAGGGAAAGATACAGAGGGCAGAGTATAGTTTTCCACATTGTAGCGCAACAGTTTCAGAGACAATGTCCAAGGTCTACAATGAGGTGGAGCAAAATCAAACTGTACCCTGGTTTATGGAAGTGCCATTGAGAAGCCTGATACCATATGGGAATAAACTTTGCTGAGTCTGGTAGTGTGTACTTTCAAGTTTCTGCATCTTCCACCCAACCAGATGAAGGAAAGAGGGGGATGCAACATTATTTGGTTATGTTGACTGCGTCAGCGTGATGTGTAGATGGAGTCACTAGTGGGGAGATTAATCTCTATTTCTTTAGCACGAGGGTGATGAATCTGTGTAATTTATTGCCACAGACAGTTGTGGATGCCGTCATTGGGTATTTTTAAAGCAGAGATTGATAGATTGTTGATTGGTAAGTGTGTCAAATGTTACAGGCAGGAGAATGAGATTGAGAGGGGAAAATAGATCAGCCATGATTGAATGGTAGAGTAGACTTGATGGACTCTATAACCTAATTCTGCTCCCATGTCTTATGGTTTGTGTGATGGAGCCGGCGACTTTTACACAACTCTTTACAATTACTTGTAGTCATGGGCAGAGCTCTTCCCAAACCTAGCTGTGATCAATACAACAGTATGCCTTCTTTAGGGAACGGGAGTTCCCCTCTTCCAATATAGATGAGGCTCTCACTGGGGTCTCCTCGATTTCCCACAGCTCCGCTCTTGCTCCCCCTCCCCCCACTTGTAACAAGGACAGAGTACCCCTTGTCCTCACCTTCCACCCCAACAGCCGTCGCATACAGCCTATAATCCCCCGACATTTTCGCCACCTCCAACGGGATCCCACCACCGGCCACATCTTCCAATCTCCACCCCATTCTACTTTCCACAGAGACCGTTCCTTCCGCAACTCTCTACTCAACGTCTCCTCCCACCCAAACCACCCCCTTCCCAAGTACTTTTCCCTGCAACCGTAGGAGATGCAACACCTATCACTTTACCTCTCCCCTCGACTCCGTCCAAGGACCCCGACAGTCTTTTCATGTGAGGCAGAGGTTCATTGCACCTCCTCCAACCACATACTGTATTCGCTGTTCCAGGTGTCAACTCCAGTATATTGGCGAGACCAAGTGCAGGCTCAGCGTTCATTTCGCTGAACACCTCAGCTCAGTCTGCCTAAACTTACCTGATCTCCTGGTTGCTGAGCACTTTAACGCCCCCTCCCATTCCCAATCTGACCTTTCTGTCCTGGGCCTCCACCATTGTCAGAGTGAGGCCCAGCGCAAATTGGAGGAACAGCACCTCGTATTTCGCTTGGGTAGTTTACACCCCAGCAATATGAACATTGGCATCACTAACTTCAAGTAGCCCTTGCTTTCCCTCTCTCCCCATCCCCACCCCCTTCCAAGTTGTTACTGTCTCCATTTTATCTCTGTATCACCCACTCCGCTGACATCAGTCTGAAGAAGGGTCTCGGCGCGAACATCACCCATTCCTTCTCTCCAGAGATGCTGCTTGTCCCGCCGAGTTACTCTAGCATTTTGTTTCTACCTTCAGTATGATTTCTATGTCCCTGCCTCAACTCCCTCCTCTGATAGCTTGTCCATATACCCACCACTCTGTGACTGATTCGGGTTCCTATTCCATTTCCCCCCTCTCACCTTAAACCTATGTCTTCTGGTTGTTGATTCCCCTAATCTGGATGAACTACTCTATGCATCCAAACTATCTATTCCATGTTGTGTTGTGGTCGTGCAGGGAGTGGTGACGCGGTGATTGTGGTTCATTGAGTGTTGGGGTGGAGTGGGGGGGGGGGATTATGGACATTCTTGCAGCACAGAAACAGGCCCTTTGACCCAATTCATCCATTGCTATACAAGATGCCCTATCCAAGCAAGTCCAATTTGCCTGTATTAGGTCCATGTCCAGCTGAACCTTTCCTGTCCATGTACCCGCCCAAGTGTCCTTTAAATGTTGTTATTGTACCTTCCGTAACTACCTCCTCTGGCAATTTATTCCATACACCCACCATGTGAAAAAATGTTGCCCTTCATGTTTGTTAGCTATGTGATAATTAGCATATGTAATTAGCATATGTAATTAGTGTCTTGTCATATGTTGTGCAAGTACGCATGTGCGGGGAGACTCAAGGTGGCGTGCTGTAGTAAAGAAGCGTGTATGATTACTCCCGTGTCCGAGCCTTTATTCAAGTGTGCTAAGCATCTCGAATACATAACAATTGGCGACGAGGATAAAAGAACGAAGATAAGAACAAGGCCAGCAAGAAGAATCAAAAACAAAGTTAAAATAAAAAAGAAGTGTATTTGGAAACAAAGTGGAACAGCACGAAGCCGAAAGATTTGGCGCCAAATGGTTTTGAATTGGCGTCAAAAGGAAAAAGAAAAAAGGTGGGAACGGGAAGCAATAGCTCAGGGAAGAGCGAAGGAAAATATGCAGGGCAGTTAAACGTCCGTCGTTTGAACCTCAAACGTGGCGTGAGGGCTCGTGCCGTGAAGCCAACGGCCAGCCGCAGTAGCAGCCACAGACGTCGGGTGAGGGCCTCGTACCGTGTAGCCCACGGCCAGCCCCAGTAGAAGCCACAGAGGTCGGGTGAGGGCCTCGTACCGTGTAGGCCACGCACAGGTCTGGAGAGCCACCGACAGAGGCTGAGTCTTCAGCCCGACCGGGAACAGTCAGCCCGGTGGGGGCAGAAAGTAAAGAAGACACGGTCGGGATCAGAGTCAGCCCGACCGTGAGCAGAAAAGCGGAAAGGCCCGCAAGAGAAGCGGAGAGAAGCCAAGAGCCGTGAAAGCCCGGTCGCAGGGGACGGCCGAGAGCGGGGAAAGCCCGGACGTGAAAGGAAGTCCGGCCCCGAGCGGAGAGTGGGTCCGCGCGAGAAAAGCGAGACACAGCACTCAAACACTGCAGCCCGGTCGGGAACAGTGGCAGCCCAGTCGGTGGTGTGAAGAGGAGAAAGCCTGGTCGCGGGAGACGGCCGTGAGGGGAGAAAGCCTGGTCACGGGAGACGGCATAGAGGGCAAGAAAGTGGAGATAGCCTGGTCGCGGGAGACGGCCGAGAGGGGAGAAAGCCTATCACAAGGGAGGCACAGTCCCGACGCTTGGAGCAGCAGGAACTAGAAGGAAAAGAGCAGCGACACACCTTCAGCCAGCGACGAGCCGTGCAGCTGGTCCAGTCCCGGGAGGGCTGTGGAGACAGCGGACAGGCAAGTCGGCAGAGCAGTGGTGGAGTCAGCGAGAGCCAGCAAAGGCAGCAGTGGAAGTCGAGGTCTGGAAAAGTCACCGAGGATGCACCAGATTCCACAGGCCGCAAGCTGAAGCAGTGAAAGCCTTCATAATAAAAGTCCTCTATGAATGTAATGCATTGTCACAGTTAAAGTTTGACTGTTTGGATTTAATGTATGGGTCTCTGTTATCAGCAATTTAAGTAAATCTGTGTGCATAGAAGGAATAGGAATAGAAAAGGGCCTCACGAAGGGAACTATAAGATTATACTATATTTTATATGAGATGTTATGTGAGATTTATACTATTATTATACGATTAAGTAATAGTCAGTGAGCTGGATAATCTCTTAGAATGTACAAGAAATAAGTCCAGTGCAGAGAACACTGTGCGAGAGAACAGAATGTAGTGTACCTGAATAGCAACAGCGTAGCATGGCTACTTCAATTGTGGGAAAGTGGCCCCAGTTAGAATCTGGGTGCAATTTTGAGAAATGGACTGAAGTCTTGGAGGCTTCGTTCATTTCTAATGATATCACTACAGAGGAGAAGAAGTGAGCATGGTTCATATTAGGCATAGGAAGAGAGGGTTATCATACCTTACGTACGTTACTGCTGCCAGCAAAGCTCACAGAGAAAACGTACGAGGTGTGTAAGGAGGTATTAATGGCTAATTTCTCGCCAAAACCTCCAACGGCATCCAGAGGCAAGGAGCCTGAACTAATGAGGGCAGGCAGCCCCTCAGTGGACAAAGGTCAAGTGCAAAAGGACAAAGGTCAAGTGCAAAAGGACAAAGGTCAAGTGCAAAAGGACAAAGGTCAAGTGCAAAAGGACATGGGTCAAGAGCAAAAGGACAATGGTTAAGTGCAAAGGGACCAAGGTCAAGCGCAAAGAGACACACGTCAAGTGCAAAGGGACCAAATTCGAGTGCAAAGGGACCAAAGTCAAGTGCAAAGGGACCAAGGTCAAGTGCAAAGGGGCCAAAGTCAAGTGCAAAGGGACACAATTCAAGTGCAAAAGGACACAAGTCAAGTGCAAAGGGACACAAGTCAAGTGCAAAGGGACACAAGTCAAGTGCAAAGGGACCAAAGTCAAGTGCAAAATGACCTAAGTCAAGTGCAGAATGACATAGGTCAAGTACAAAGGGAAAAGGCCAAAGGTAAAAGGCAAAGGAAAAGGAGTCAAAGGCAAAGGGAAATTGCCATTCAAAGGGCAACTCTAGTTATTCAAGCTGCATTTAGGGGTATGAAGGTACGGAGAGAGATCCGGAACAAACAGAAGGCAGCAACGGTAATACAAGCAGCATTTAGAATGCATAGAGTATACCGTCAATACAAGGCAATGAGATTATCAGCTATAATAGTGCAAACCCATTATAGGGCACACCTACAAATGGTAAGTGATCGCAAAACTTACATGAAGGTACGCAGCAGTGTTGTACTGCTTCAGTATTTTAAGAAACTACGCTGGTCTGCCATTGCGGTACAGCACCGATACAGAGCATGCCAGATAAGAGATGTCCAAGTGAGACAGTATGATAGTTTGAGAAAAGCAGTGATTTGTATTCAGGCCTTATACCGCGGGATCAAAGCCAGAGTATTGGTAGAGAAAATCAAGGCAGCACGCCGTATTAAGTCATTCATATAAATGTGCATTACAAGAAAGCATTTCTTGATGCAAAAGGCGGCTGTAGTCACTCTGCAAGCAGCATATCGTGGATACCGATTAAGGGCACGCTACAAAGCTGTGCGTCAAGCAGTCATTTCGATCCAGAGATGGTACAAAGCATGCAAAATAGGGCATTCCCAGTTTGTGCAATATCAGTCAATGAGGGATGCAACTATTACCATTCAGACTGCCCACACGAGTATGATGGTTAGGCATGGGGTTAAGCAAAAGAGAGCTACTGTAAAAATGCAGTCAGTACTCCATATGAGTTGGTATCGGAAAGAGTTAAGTGGACAAATAGATAAACAACAGAAAAGGCTTAAACGATACAAAAGGCTTAAACAATATAGGAAAGCCAGTGTTGTATTGCAAAGACAATATAGATCCTACTTCTTGATAAAGAACCAGAAAGGTGACTTAAGAAGACGAGTAGATGAACAACAGAAAAGGTTTGAACGATGCAAGGAAACGTTGAATAAATGTGGGACAATGAGTAGAAGCTGCTAATAGAAAAGTCTAAAGAAGGGAGGCTGGTCGGTGAAGACAAAAGTAGGCAGGACCAATTGCAATTAGGACACTTCAGTATAATCCAGCATGGAGCCTCCTTCACTGAGCATGGAGCCTCCTTCACTGAGCAATGGACAATGGGTTAGGCATTGCAGAATCTCATGAAACACCAAGAGCAGATAAATAAGCAGAGAAGGGAAACTGAACAGCAGAGGAAGCTGCTAGAAAATGGAAACTTGCAGCCATGGGGCAGATCCCACCTACCAAGAGGAAAACAAAACATAAACGTGAACCATAAAATGAGAACTCATAAAGCAAGGGGTAATGTATTTGGTTTAAGTATAATAGCATTGTGTAACAGTGTATTATTCAATGATGGGTAGGAAAAGAGCATATACCGTACAGGTGAAATGGACTTAAAAGGGGAGGAGTGCGGTGAATGTAATAAAAGTGGTATTACTTGACTTCCGGTTGGCGCCACGATGTGAGTGGAATCGCGCCATTACAGCTCCGCAAAAAACTGAATTTAAAACGGGGGTTAAAGGGTCAAACAAACGCACTTACCACAGGAGATCGATTGCGAACGGCTCCGGCAGCGTTTAAAAGGTGCGTGACGTCATCAGGCGCGCGATTTTAAGAATAAATTATGACCCAGCGCTCCCCTCCCCCCACCACTGGAAAAAAAGCTACGAGAAGGGAAACTGGCCTCAGCTCGGGTGCAGCTGCTGCTTCTCAAGAAGATGTCTCACAGAGGAAAGCTGAAATGGAGGAACTTAAGACTACCATTCTAGGTGAGATAAAGAAGCAGAGGAAGGAGTATATGGAGGAGATAAAGAAGCAGAGGAAGGAGTATATGGAGGAGATAAAAAGTTTAAAAGCGGATATGCTGGTGTCTCACGAGAAAAATAAAGAAGATAAAGAAGACTTAATAAAACAAGTTATAACGACGGTAAAAAGTATGATGGATGAGTGGAAGGAAAAGGCTAATGCCGAGTTACAAACTCAAATTGAGGATGTAAAGGAAATAGCTGCTGGGATGGAAAGAAAGCTGGATGACAAGATAGATCCTACTATAATTTCGCTAGACCAACAAGGCGAAGCAATTAAAGAGCTAACTAAAATTGCTGAAGTGAATACTAAGGAGACCGAAAAACTCCGTGCCGAGAACAAACGCCTCTTAGAATTATTACATAAAACAAACGAGAAATGTATTGATCTGGAGGGACGCCAACGCCGTAAAAATTTGCGTATAGTTGGTCTGAGCGAAGGTCGTGAGGGGAGTCAAGATCCTCGAAAATTTGTTGCAAAACTTTTAATGGATATTTTGAATTTGGATCATGAACCCCTGTTGAGCCGTGCACATAGGGCTCTAAGACGGGCCCCTGGGATAGGTTCATCGCCCAGACAAATGATTGTAAAAGTGGCCTTTGACCATGTCTTCGAAGAAATGATGAAGATAATAATAAAAAAGAGAAACCTGAAATACGAGGGAGACAACATCAGTATTTTTAGAGACTTCCCAGCAGAAGTGGCCAAGAAAAGAGCACTATTTAAAGAAACAAAAGGTATCCTGAGGAATTTACAGAATACTAAGAATCTGAGATATGGCTTGATGTACCCAGCAATACTGAGAGTAACTTATGATGACAAGGAATATCGTTTCGTTAAGCATACTGAAGCATTGAAATTCGCCCGAGACATACAGCAGAAGCCAGAAGATGAAGAGAGAGAAGATGCGGAGGAAGAACCCGAGGGAGAAGGAGAGGACTGAACTTTTATCATCGACCTGTGGTTATGAAATACTCACTTAGAAGGAAGTGGAATAATGGGCATTTAGTAGTAGTTCTGTATTAATTATTAGAAAATATTTAATTATTCCATGATAATAGTATTACATATTATAGTATTAAATACAATTGATATTAGTAATTAGCAAATAGTAATATGAATAATAGAAATAATTACTAAGTACTAAGTATATAAAGTTAGTACCCCACCCCAATATATATAGCATTTGAGATAGGAGCTGGTATAATCAACATCTTTTTTTTTAATTAAAAAAACGGAAGTCTTTAGATTAATGGCCACGTTAGTGTGGCTTTCACCTTCACATACTACACACTATACAAGTGTAGTTTCTTTTTTTTCTGAGCACCCTATTAACACCCTTTACTTTTTTTTTATTATTGATATTTCTTATTGTTTTTGTTTTTTATTGATCTTATATTATATATTATTTGAATGTAGATGTGAAGGATATTGTGTATTTAGTTTAAGAAGACATAGATGTGGATTAAGGTGGAAAGAAATTCTCATTGGATTGATGTCCGGGTGCAACGGGGAGCTGGGGGAGTCAAGAAGGCTACTCCAAAAAAAGCCGCCCTAATAGTAAAATGCATGATATAAAGGTGAAGACTGGGGGTGATGGAGTAACCTTCTGTAGTTGGAATGTAAAAGGAATTAATGAACCAATTAAAAGGGGAAAGGTGTTAGCTCAGTTGAACAGATTGAAGACAGATGTCATTTTCCTTCAAGAGACTCATCTTAAAAAAGATGCTCAACATAGATTAACAGCTAAATGGATTTCTAAGGTGTATCATTCTACATTTATTCATAAATCTAGAGGAGTTGCAATAATTATTCGCAAAGGTATACCTTTCATACAAAGTTCTATTATAGAGGATAAAGAAGGCAGATATGTAATAACTACAGGGGAATTATATTCAAAAAAGGTAATTTTAATGAATATATATGCCCCTAATTTTGATAATCCATTATTTTTTAAGAAAATATTTAATAATATTCCTATATCCACTCAACACAATTTAGTAATTGGAGGTGATTTAAATTGTACTTTAGATAATTATCTAGATAGATCATCTGCAAAAAGGAAAGCTGCCTCGAAATCAAGTAAATTCATAAATGCTTTTATCAATACATCTAATATTAAAGACATCTGGAGGTTAGATAATCCATCCGGACGAGAATATTCTTTTTTCTCGCCCGTACATGGAACCTATTCGAGGATAGATTATTTTTTAATAGATTCTAAATTACTTCCTTTTACGTATGATGCAAAATATCATAATATTATCATCTCGGATCATGCGCCATTAACATTTAAGATAAAATTAAAAGATATATCTAATAAAACTACTACCTGGAGATTTAACCCTCAGATATTAAAGGACAATGACTGTTGTAAATATGTGATGGATCAGATTAAATTATTTTTTGAAACTAATGATAATCCTGAAACTTCTCCATCACTATTTTGGGACACATTTAAGGCATTCATGCGTGGCGCAATAATATCCGCACAAGCACATCTCAATAAAGAAAATCGAAAAATAGAACAAAATTTAGAAAATGAGATAAAACGTCTAGATAATGAAAATATAAAACAGCCTTCCAAAGAGTTAAGTAATAAAATTGCATCAGTAAAATATAGATTAAATAAAATATATTCTAATCAAGTGATTAAACTTTTTCAACAAACTAAGCAAGTGTATTTTGAATTTGGAGATAAGCCACAAAAATTACTAGCACGACAGCTTAGAAAATTAGAAGATGAGAAGATGATACACGGAATTAGATCTGAGTATGGAAATATATTAATTACTCCAAAAGATATTAATGATAGATTTTTACAATATTATAAAAATCTTTATTCGTCAAAACTAACAGGACAAACAGATAGTATGGAAATATTTTTACAAGAATGTCAAATCAATAGCTTAGATCAGGAAGGTAGAGAATTGTTAAATGCTGAAATAACAGTAAAAGATATTATAGAATCAATTAGTTCGCTAAAGAACGGAAAAGCAGCGGGCCCAGATGGCCTGAGTGCAGAATTTTATAAAAAATTTCAAGATCTGATTTCCCCAAGATTACAAATAATGTATAGATATGCATATGACCAAGGAAAATTACCAGATTCTTTAAATGAATCCACAATTACACTCATCCCTAAAGTAGATAAGGATTTGGAAGATCCTGGATCATATAGAGCGATTGCCCTTTTAAATACAGACCAAAAAATATTAACTAAGGTCTTATCTAGGAGATTAAGTTTAGTGATCTCTAAATTAATACATTATGATCAAACAGGTTTTATCCCAAAACGTTACTCATCCCATAATCTCAGACGTTTGTTTAATATTATATATTCAAAAAGAATACGAGATACGGAACTAGCGGTTATATCACTAGATGCAGAAAAAGCGTTTGATCAGGTGGAATGGATGTATTTATTTAATATAATGGAAAAGTTTCAATTGGGGGATAGATTTTGTAAATGGGTAAGAATTTTATACTCGAATCCTATGGCAAGAATTTTGACTAACCAAATTTTATCAGCCAAATTCAAACTCTCTAGGGGATGCAGACAGGGATGTCCGTTATCACCCTTATTGTTCGCATTGGTGATAGAACCATTGGCGGAAAAAATTAGATCTGAACCTGAAATATATGGCTATAATACTGATACAACAATTAATAAAATTTCTTTATATGCAGATGATGTTTTGATTTATATTACAAAACCGGAAATTAGTATTCCCAACCTGCTAAACATTATAACTAAGTTTGGTGCATTTTCTGGGTATAGGATTAATTGGGATAAAAGCGAGATTATGCCAATAACAGGAATAAATCTAAATACATTACAACAATACCCATTAAAAGTAGTTACAGACAAACTTAAATATTTAGGGATTAACGTAACTAAAACTCATAACTCATTAATAAAATCCAACTATCCTCAACTATTAGATAAACTTAGAAAAAATATTTTATATTGGAAAACACTTCCTATATCCATGATTGGTAGAATAAGTGCCATAAAGATGGTATTTCTACCGCAGTTGTTATATTTGTTTCAGGCTATTCCTTTTTTTCTTCCGAAAACTTTTTAAAAAAAAATTGATAATATTGTCAATAGTTTTATTTGGGATTATAAAAATCACAGAATAAATAAAAAACATCTATGCAAAGCTAAGATAAATGGAGGATTAGCACTTCCAAACTTTTTATATTATTTTTGGGCTGTTCAGATTAAGAATATGAATTTCTGGTGGGTAAATATGGATCATGAACCGACATGGTTAAATATAGAAAAGGAGGACTGTCTACCTTTCAATGTAGGTTCGATAATTTTTGCACCAACGGAAGTACAAAAAAAATATTATAAAGACAACCTAATAATATATAATAATAGACGTATTTGGAAACAAATAGTTAAGACTCTACACTTGGATAATCTCTCATTTAGATTACCAATTATGAATAATCCATCGTTTAAACCTGCTATATTAGATGGGGGGTTTAAACAATGGGATGATTTAGGAATTACAAGGATAGAACACCTGTATAGAAAAGGAAAATTTCTTTTATTCCAGGAGTTACAATATATTTATGGATTGTCTCCACAACATTTGTTTAGGTATTTACAAATTAGAGATTATATTAAATCCAATACACAAGATTATAAAAATAAAGAAGCAGGATTGTTAGACGAACTGTTTAATTTATATCCAAATACAGAAAAATTAATAGCCTATATATATAACATCATTTTGGATAAGGAGAATCCAATAACGGAAGTATATCGTCAAGCATGGGAAAATGAAATGGGATTGGCTATAACAAAAGAAAACTGGGAAGAAAGTCTACAACGAATACACCGGTGTTCATTAAACGCCAGACATATACTGATACAATTTAAAGTATTATATAGGTTACATTATTCGAAAACTAAATTAAATAGTATTTTTCCGAATCTCTCCGCTATTTGTGATAAGTGCAAGAAAGCAGAGGCAAATTTAATACATAGTTTCGTTACATGTCCTAAATTGAATTATTACTGGACAGAAATTTTTAAAGTTATTTCTGAAGTCATCAAAGTTAAATTGGACCCTAACCCAAAGCTAATAATATTTGGAATTCCGGATTTACATCTATCACTTACAGTAAATCAAAGAAATTTCTTTGATTACTGTTTGATAATTGGGAAAAAAATCATATTGAAATTTTGGAAGGGAACATTATCCCCCACAACCAAAATGTGGGCAACAGAGATGATGGAGACGTTACATCTGGAAAGAATTAGATTTGTCCTATTGGACAAGTATAATTCTTTTGAACAGATATGGTCTCCATATATACAGTATTTAGAGAAGTAGCTGTTCTTGGCAACACAGCTCGGCGTGCACCCTGCGGGATTTGGTGAGAATAATTCATTTTTATATTGGAATTAACATATATGCCTTTATTGATACTATCACTTGTAGTAGTGTTATTAATAATACATATTGTGGTTACTAAAGATTTTTTATTTATTTATTTTTTTTTTTTCGTTTCTCTTTTCTTTCTTATATATAATCAAATTATTATTTAATCACTCTCTTAATGATTTATAACTGTTCTATTCTTTCTCTATCATTATTTCTAAAAAAATAGTAGATAAGTATTACTAGTGTTTTACTTAATGCAAATTGAATTAATTTGATATAAAGTTGTTTGAAGCATTGTAATTGATTACCTTTAATAAAAAAAATATATTAAAAAAAGTGGTATTACTTGCCTCCAAGTTACAGGGGGAGGAGTATTATGGATGTAATATAAATGGTGTTACGGGCCTCCAAGTTAAAGGGGGAGGAGTGTTATGTAGGTAATAGAAATAGTGTTACCTGCCTCCAAGTTAAAGGGGGAGGAGTGTTGAGGATGTAATAGAAGTGGTGTTACCTGCCTCCAAGTTAAAGGGGTAGGAGTGTTAGGTATGTGATAATTAGCATATGCAATTAGCATATTTAATTAGTGTATTGTTATATGTTGTGCAAGTACGCATGTGCGGGAGACTCAAGGTGGCGTCCTGTAGTAAAGAAGCTTGTAAGATTACTCCCTTGTCCGAGCCTTTATTCAAGTGTGCTAAGCATCCCGAATACATAACAGTGACAATGCACTTTCACTTCGCCAAACTGCAGTATGACCCCTCAACTTCTGAAATACTACACTGTCTTTTTGATCCATCTGTTGCTGCAACTTTACCAGTTCCTCCCGAGTAGATTTTAAATTATCTTGAATCTTTCCAAGATTTTTCTCCATTGTATTTAGAATCTTCTTCTCTACCTCCCGGATATCTCCCAGGACGCGCTGCTCTTTCTCAGTGAGAATCTGGTGCAGTTCAGCAAAGTGGGATGTGATTTGTGACTGAAGGTTGTGTGACTGTTCCTGTGAAATGAAAGGCGAAGATCAATATATAATGTCACTGATTGTACCTCCTCACGACTTTGACCATGACATTTTTTATTTGCTTTGGCAATTCAATGCTTTGTCTAAATGCTTCTGAAATATCGTGACGGTAATCTTAAAACCCATCAATCCTCTACCCCCAATATAATTCCCTGATGCCAATTCCTTTTCACGTGCCCATTAAATACCATTTATCCACCCACCACCCACATTCCCGGGGATAATTTACAGTCACCGATTGACCATTGAACCAGCGTGTATTGGGTACGTGGAAGGAATTCGACGCGGTCACAGGGAGAAGGCGTTAACCACACCGGCAGCACCTGAGGTCAGGATCGAACCCGCTCACCAAAACTAGGCGACAGCAGCACTACTTGCGTGACTGCGCTGCATTATTATTATACGCATCACAGGGATCAAATCTACACAAGATCACGAAATCGAAACTGGAAAGCCTCACCAGAACTCCAGAATTATTCTGTTTCTGTCGCTGCTCCATTCGCTGCATCTCCGATTCCTTTTTCGTGAGAGACTGGACGGAAGATTTCATTTGATCCTGGGATTGTGATTGAAAATCAAAGAATAAAAGTGTTAGACAATAAAGAAGGAATTTAAAAATAATAGACACAACATGCTGGAGTAACTCTGCGGGGCAGACAGGCCCTCTGGAGAGAAGGAACGGGTGACGTTTCGGGACGAGACCCTTCTTAAGACTGAAATCCCTTCCATCCAGAGATGCTGCCAGTCCCCCTGAGAATAAAAATGTTAGATGATAAAGACGGAATTAAACAATGATGCGATCAAAATCGGTTTGCTTTTATCTTGTAGATTTCAACAGCTTATTTAAACGGCATGAAGCTGTGAGACTTGTGTTCCCGACCAGATGCACAAATCACACAGATCAGTTTCTTGTCAGTTTCACAAAACAGCTTAAGTACTTCCTGATGTTCCCATCACTCAAGTTGACTTTCCTTCTCTGTCCAATTCAGTCTCAGTGTTCGAAATTTCTCAGAGAGTCTCGCCAAGGCCCGGTTCACCCTGAGGGTGCGGTCTGTAAACTTCTCTCTACATTCCGGGCAGGTGCTTCTCCCCTCCCTGACCCAACTCTGTGCGCTGCAGGATCGGCAGAAGGTGTGCCGACACTCCAGTGACACCGGATCGGTGAAGAAATCCAAGCAGATGGAACATGTTGCCTCCCCAGTTAAACTCTCGACCTGGTCTTTCGAAGCCATTTTAACTCGGCCACTCCCTGGTTCAAAACGCATTCCCTTTCGCGCAACTGCTGAACCCTGCAACATCGCAAGTGTCTACTGCGCACGCTGCCGTCTCGGGGAATGAATGTGAAGATGTCCTGGCCACTTCCGATCAATCTCACACGAGGTAGGGATGAGTTAACCATATATAACCATATAACAATTATAGCACGGAAATAGGCCATCTCGGCCCTACAAGTCCGTGCCGAACAACTTTTGTCCCTTAGTGTCACCTGCCTGCACTCATATCATAACCCTCCATTCCCTTCTCATCCATATGCCTATCCAATTTATTTTTACATGATACCAACGAACATGCCTCCACCACTTCCACTGGAAGCTTATTCCACACCGCTACCACTCTCTGAGTAAAGAAGTTCCCCCTCATGTTACCCCTAAACTTCTGTCCCTTAATTCTGAAGTCATTTCCTCTTGTTTGAAACTTCCCTATTCTCAAAGGGAAAAGCTTGTCCACATCAACTCTGTCTATCCCTCTCATCATTTTAAAGACCTCTATCAAGTCCCCCCTTAACCTTCTGCGCTACAGAGAATAAAGTCCAAACTTATTCAACCTTTCTCTGTAACTTAGTTGTTGAAACCCAGGCAACATTCTAGTAAATCTCCTCTGCACTCTCTCTATTTTGTTGACATCCTTCCTATAATTGGTCGACCAAAATTGTACACCATACTCCAGATTTGGTCTCACCAATGCCTTGTACAATTTTAACATTACCACCCAGCTTCTATACTCAATGCTCTGATTTATAAAGGCCAGCATACCAAAAGCTTTCTTTCCCACCCTATCTATATCAGATTCCACCCTCAAGGAACAATGCACGGTTATTCCCAGATCCCTCTGTTCAACTGTATTCTTCAATTCCCTACCATTTACCATGCACGTCCTATTTTGATTTGTCCTGCCAAGGTGTAGCAACTCACATTTATCAGCATTAAACTCCATCTGCCATCTTTCAGCACATTCTTCCAAATGGCCTAAATCACTCTGTATACTTTGGAATTCCTCTTCATTATCCACAAAACCCCCTATCTTGGTATCATCTGCATACTTACTAATCCAATTTACCACACCTTCATCCAGATCATTGATGTACATGACAAACAACAAAGGAGCCAACACAGATCCCTGAGGCACCCCACTAATCACCTGCCTCCAACCCGATAAACAGCCATCCACCATTACCCTCTGGCTTCTCCAATTCAGCTACTGTTGAATCTATATAACATATAACAATTACAGCACGGAAACAGGCCATCTCGACCCCTCTAGTCCGTGCCGAACACATAGTCTCCCCTAGTCCCATATACCTGCGCTCAGACCATAACCCTCCATTCCTTTCCCATCCATATAACTATCCAATTTATTTTTAAATGATAAAAACGAACCTGCCTCCACCACCTTCACTGGAAGCTCATTCCACACAGCTACCACTCTCTGCGTAAAGAAGTTCCCCCTCATGTTACCCCTAAACTTCAGTCCCTTAATTCTCAAGTCATGTCCCCTTGTTTGAATCTTCCCTACTCTCAGTGGGAAAAGCTTTTCCACGTCAACTCTGTCTATCCCTCTCATCATTTTAAAAACCTCTATCAAGTCCCCCCTTAACCTTCTGCGCTCCAAAGAATAAAGCCCTAACTTGTTCAACCTTTCTCTGTAACTTAGTTGCTGAAACCCAGGCAACATTCTAGTAAATCTCCTCTGTACTCTCTCTATTTTGTTGACATCCTTCCTAAAATTAGGCGACCAAAATTGTACACCATACTCCAGAATTGGCCTCACCAATGCCTTGTACAATTTTAACATTACATCCCAACTTCTATACTCAATGCTCTGATTTATAAAGGCCAGCACACCAAAAGCTTTCTTTACCACCCTATCTACATGAGATTCCACTTTCAGGGAACTGTGCACAGTTATTCCCAGATCCCTCTGTTCACCTACATTCTTCAATTCCCTACCATTTACCATGTACGTCCTATTTTGATTTGTCCTGCCAAGATGTAGCACCTCACACTTATCAGCATTAAACTCCATCTGCCATCTTTCAGCCCACTCTTCCAACTGGCATAAATCTCTCTGTAGACTTTGAAACTCTTCTTCATTACCCGCAACCCCACCTATCTTAGTATCATCTGCATACTTACTAATCCAATTTACCACACCATCGTCCAGATCTTGCTACTCTGCATTTATACCCAGCAGTTGAACCTTCTTAACCAACCTTCCATGAGGAACCTTGTCAAAGGCCTTACTAAAGTCCATATAGACAACATCCACTGCTTTACCCTCGTCAATTTCCCTAGTAACTTCAAGAAGATTAGTCAAACATGACCTTCCAGGCACAAATCCATGTTGACTGTTCCAGTCAAAAAATGAGACCCTGTTTATCCAGATGCTTATATATATATAATCTCTAAGTATCTTTTCCATTAATCTGCCCACCACTGAAGTCAAATTAACAGGTCTATAATTGCTATGTTTACTCTTAGAACCCTTTTAAAACAATGGAACAACATGCGCAGTACGCCAATCCTCGGGGACTATTCCCGTTTCTAATGACATTTGAAATATGTCTGTTATAGCCCCGGCTATTTCTATCTAACTTCCCTCAATGTCCTAGGGAATATCCTGTCTGTACCTGGAGACTTATCCACTTATATATTTTTCAAATGTGTCAGTAATTATTTTACTTTGAAACTCATAGTATCCATAGCTACTCTACTAGTTTCCCTTACCTCACATAATTAAATATCCTTCTCCTTGGTGAATACCGAAGCAAAGAAATTGTTCAATATTTTCCCCATCTTATTTGGCTCTGAAGTTGCTGTCCACTCTGTCTCTCCAATGGACCAATTTTATCCCTCGTTATCCTTTTGCTATTAATATAGCTGTAGAAACCGTTTGCATTTACTTTCACCTTACTTGCCAAAGCAACCTCATATCTTCTTTTAGCTTTTCTAATTTATTTCTGAAGATTCTTTTTACCATATACCATATAACCATATAACAATTACAGCACGGAAACAGGCCATCTCGACTCCTCTAGTCCGTGCCGAACACATAATCTCCCCTAGCGCTCAGACCATAACCTGCGCTCAGACCATAACCCTCCATTCCTTTCCCATCCATATAACTATCCAATTTATTTTTAAATGATAAAAACGAACCTGCCTCCACCACCTTCACTGGAAGCTCATTCCACCCAGCTACCACTCTATGAGTAAAGAAGTTCCCCCTCATGTTACCCCTAAACTTCAGTCCCTTAATTCTCAAGTCATGTCCCCTTGTTTGAATCTTCCCTACTCTCAGTGGGAAAAGCTTTTCCACGTCAACTCTGTCTATCCCTCTCATCATTTTAAAAACCTCTATCAAGTCCCCCCTTAACCTTCTGCGCTCCAAAGAATAAAGCCCTAACTTGTTCAACCTTTCTCTGTAACTTAGTTGCTGAAACCCAGGCAACATTCTAGTAAATCTCCTCTGTACTCTCTCTATTTACATTCCTTATACTCCTCAAGCACCTCATTCAATTCATGCTGCCTATAATTATTGTAGATCTCCCTCTTTTTCCGAGCAAGATGTCCAAATTCCCTTGAAAACCAGGGCTCCAATATTTACTGTTTCCTTTCAACCGAACAGGAACATAAAGATTCTGTACTCTTAAAATGTCCCCTTTAAATGTCCTCCATTTCTCTTCTACATCCTTCCCATAAAACAAAATGTCCCAGTTCACTCCTTTTAAATCATTTCGCATCTCATCAAAGTTAGCTCTTTTCCAATCAAAAATCTCAACCCTAGGTCCAATTCTGACCCTCTCCATAATTATATTGAAACTAATGGTATTGTGATCACTGGACCCGAAGTGCTCCCCAACGCATTCCTCTGCCACTTGTCCCGTCTCATTTCCTAACAGGACGTCCAGCACTGCCCCTCCTCCAGTAGGAACTTCTATGTATTGCTGCAAAAAAACTATCCTGCACACATTTTACAAACTCCATACCATCCAGCCCATTTACAGAATGTGTTTCCCAGTCTATGTGTGGAAAGTTGAAATCTCCCACAATCACTACCTAGGGCTACTAATATCTGCTATCTCCTTACATATTTGCTCTTCCAATTCTCGATCCCTATTTGGCGGTCTATAATACACCCCTATAAGTGTTGCTACACCTTTCCTACTTCTCAGTTCCACCCAAATAGCCTCCCGAGATGAGCCCTACAATCTATCCTGCCAAAGCACTGCTGCAATATCTTCCCTGATTAGCAATGCAACACCTCCAGCTCTTGCCCCTCCAATTATATCACATCTGAAGCAACGAAATCCTGGAATATTTAGTTTCCAATCACAGCCCTCCTGCAACCATGTTTCACTGATCGCCACAATATTATTCTTCCAGGTGTCTATCTAGACTCTAAGCTCATCTACCTTTCTTACAATGCTCCTAGCATTAAAACATGCACATTTAAGAAACCCCGCGCCTCTTATTCTCTGTTTATTTCCTTTTTTTTTCCTTTCTCCTCTTGTGTCCGAGTGCTTCCCTTTTCTGCTTCCTGCCTCCCATTCTGTCTACTAGCTTTCTCCATTTGAGTCCCTCGTCCCAACCATTCTAGTTTAAAGTCTCCCCAGTAGCCTTTGCAAATTATCCCCGCCAGGATATTGGTCCCCCTCGGGTTCAAGTGCAACCCATCCTTTCTGTACAGGTCCCACCTTCCCCAAAAGAAGTCCCAATGATCCAGAAATTTGAATCCCTGCCCTCTGCACCAGTCTTTCAGCCACGCATTTATCCTCCACCTCGCTCCATTCCTACTCTCACTCTCGCGTGGCACAGGCAGTAATCCTGAAATTGTTACCTTTTTGATCCTTTTCCTTAACTCTCCTCCCAACTCATTAAATCCTCAATTCAGGATCTCTTCCCTTTTTTTTACCTATGTCATGGGTACCTATAGTCCACAGAATCGCCTATCCGACCCCCTAACAATAGAGTCCCCAATTACTATTGCCCTCTTCTTTTTGTCCCTAACTTTCGGAGCAACAGGGTCGGTCTCTGTGCTGGAGGCCCGTCGCTACCCCCGGGCAGGTTGTCACCCCCATCCGTACTCAAACAGGAGTATTTATTTGCAAGGTGTACCGACATTGGAGTACGCACTCGTCCCTGCCTCTGCCCCTTGCCCTTCCTTAGCGTGACCGACATGTCTCTCTCCCGTGGTTTTGGAGTGACCACCTCCCTATAACTCCCCTCTATGACCTCCTCACTCTCCCTGACCAGACAGAGGTCGTCGAGCTGCTGCTCCAGGATCCTAATACGGTCCCTTAGGAGCCCCATCTCGCTGCACCTGGTGCAGATGTGGACGTCTGGAGGGCCATCCGACACCATGGCCTCCCACATCTGACATCCAGAACAGTACACTGCTCTGGCTGTAATTCTCCCGCCTTACCCTGGATCCGATACAAGTATAATACAATAGAAACTGCTGGGAGAAATCAGCGGGTATCTGACTCACAACAGCTGCTCCCTCTTGACCTTTAAACTGCACCTTTATTATATAAACAAAAAGCACTGTACCTTTACTAAAGCACTGTACCCTTAGCTCACTGTACCTTTACTAAAGCACTGTACCTTTAGCCCACTGTACCCTTGGCTCACTGTACCCTTGGCTCACTATACCTTTACTAAAGCACTGTACCTATAGCCCACTGTACCCTTGGCTCACTGTCCCTTTACTACAGCACTGTACCTTTAACCAGAAAGCAGAAATGCTAACCTGAGGTTGCACCCAATCAGCTGCTTCCTCTAGTCTGCTTCCACCAATCAGCGGCTTCCACCAGAAACCTCCCTATGGAGTGTGGACGTTACAGATTTCGGTAAAACCCATGGCCTCCTCCACTCGCTCCAACGGTTCCCGGGCCTCTGTGAAAGAAAGCCCCGCGCTCGATTTAAATACTCACAGCCCTGACCCTCCTCCACTCGCTCCAACGGTCCCCGGGCCTCTGTAAAAGATAGCCCCGCGCCCGATTTAAATACGCACAGCCCTGACACTCCTCCACTCGCTCCAACGGTTCCCGGGCGTCTGTAAGATATTAAACAGCCCTGAATAGGGCTTGCGGCAGTCGAAGGCAGAAGTTGGAAAGAGAGCAGGAACGATTTACGAGGAGGTTGCCAGGACTCGAGGTCACGAGCGAAAGGGAGAAGTTGGGCAGGGTAGGACGTTATTCCTTGAAGTGTAGGAGGCTGCGGGATAATCTGATAGAGGTGATTACGAGCATGAGGGAATTAGATGGGGTGAATGCACAGAGCCGTTTTACCCAGACATTTAGGGGAATCAAGTACCACAGGAATTTCCGTTTAGAGGAGAAAGACTTATTAGATATCCGAGGAGTAACTTTTCACATCGAAGATGGTGGATGCATGAAGCGAACTATTAGAAGAAGTAGGTGAGGTCGGAACTATAGCTGCATTGAAATGCCGTTTTGGACAGGTTCGTGGATAGGAAAGGATAGAGGAACACGGGCCAAACGCGGGCTGGTGGGATTTGTGCTGATGGGGCATCTTGGTCTGCATGGGCAAGTTGGGCCGAAAGGCCTGTTTTCGTGCAGTGCGACTATGACTCTGTGAGGAAGGAACGAGGCCTCGGGTAGCAGAGAAACATAGAAAATAGGTGCGGGAGTAGGCCATTCGGCCCTTCGAGCTTGCACCGCCATTCAATATGATCATGGCTGATCCTCCAACTCAGTATCCCACACCTGCCTTCTCTTCATACCCCCTGATCCCTTTAGCCACACGGGCCACATCTAACTCCCTCTTAAATATAGCCAATGAACTGGCCTTAACTACCTTCTGTGGCAGAGAGTTCCAGAGACGCACCACTCTCTGTGTAAAAAAAATATTTTCTCATCTCGGTCCTAAAATACTTCATTCTTATCCTTAAAATGTCACCTCGTTGTTCTGGACTTCCCCAACATCGGGGATAATCTTCCTGCATCTAGCCTGTCCAACCCCTTAAGAATTTTGTAAGTTTCTATAAGATCCCCCCTAAATCTTCTAAATTCTAACGAGTACAAGCCGAGTCTATCCAGTCTTTCTTCATTTGAAAGTCCTGCCATCCCCGGAATCAGTCATGTGAACCTTCTCTGTACTTCCTCTGTGGCAACGTGCCATTGGCACGAATGTCTTTCCTCAGATTTGGAGACCAAAACTGTACGCAATACTCCAGGTGTGGTCTCACCAAGACCCCGTACAACTGCAGTAGAACCTCCCTGCTCTTATACTCAAATCCTTTTGCTATGAATGCTAACATACCATTCGCTTTCTTCACTGCCTGCTGCACCTGCATGCCTATCTTCAATGACTTGTGTACCATGACACCCAGGTCTCGTTACATCTCCCCTTTTCCTAATCGGCCACCATTCAGATAATAACAGGGTGTAACTGACTTGCTCCTGTTGGGCAGTGGAACCCGCCGCCCGCACCTCCGTTCACAGCCCAGGATCAGCATGGACCCAGACCTCCCTCCGGCTTCATTCTAATCCCAGTCACTGCACCTGCCCCTCTGCACCAGTGTTCAGCTCACACCTTCCCTCGCCGACAATCGGTCTACCTAGGCACCATTTGCCATTTGCCCTCTTCCCTTCTTCCCTCTCCCATCAGGCAAATGATGTAGAAATGTGAATACGCCTCCCCCAGATTGAGGTGGATACATATGCTGGATAAACACAGCGGGTGTGGCAGCATCAATGGTCCAAGGAATAGGTGACGTTTCGGGTCGAGACCCTTCTTCAGACAGTTTTAACCCAGCGGTTATACCCCTCAAACACCCCTCTCACCCCCCTCCCCCCCTCAACCAC
>NC_046004.1:3529807-3534807 GCF_010909765.2 Amblyraja radiata | reverse complement strand
ACTATACTACGGCTGTACACCAAGACTGTACCTACAATGCGTATCTAATATGTATCTAAGTGCTTGTGTATAGTGATACTTGTTCTGAAATGTATCCCAAAATGAATTCCCCTGTACCTCGGTACAGGTGACAAATAAAGCACCAGACCATCCCTGTGCCAGTGCACTGTTCAGAAGCAGTGTCCGTGCCAGTGCATTGGATAAAGGGGGTAGTAGTGGACAGTCGTGTGACCAGTGACCCGTGGTCATCGCTGTGAATGTGGGAGCATCGTGGGGCTGAACTGGTCAGCCTGTGTGGGGTAAGTGCACGGGAGAGATACTGTTCATCTCTCCTCGCCGATAAAGACGGATTCTCTCGAGAGCAGGGCAGGGAAAGGGAAGGGTGCTCTCACTACAAACGACCTGTTGCCCCTCTGCCCCATCTCCATCTGCTTCTCTCTCTCTCTCTCTCTCAGTATCTCTATCTCTCTCTCCCTGTCTGTCTCTGTCTCTGTCTCTGTCTCTGTCTCTGTCTCTGTCTCTGTCTCTGTCTCTGTCTCTGTCTCTGTCTCTGTCTCTGTCTCTGCCTCTCTCTCTCTCTCTCTCTCTCTCTCTCTCTCTCTCTCTCTCTCTCTCTCTCTCTCTCTCTCTCTCTCTCTCTCTCTCTCTCTCTCTCTCTCTCTCTCTCTCTCTCTCTCTCTCTCTCTCTCTCTCTCTCTCTCTCTCTCTCTCTCTCTCTCCCCCTCTCTGCCTTTTCCTGTCAATCACTCTTATCTTACTGTATCTATCTCTCATTCCCCATCTTTCTCTCTGTCTCTCTCTCTCTCTCTCTCTCTCTCTCCCTATCTGCCTTTTCCTGTCAATCACTCTTATCTTACTGTATCTATCTCTCATTCCCCATCTTTCTCTCTGGCTCACTGGCTGACTGCGGTTTCTGTCCCGTTGGCTGCGTCTCCGTCCTCCTCTCACTGTCCCAGTGCCCCCCCCCCTCCCCCCTCTCTGTCTCTCTCTCTCTCTCCCACACTCGCACACCCTGACAAACCTCTCTGTCTGCTGGGCCTGTCCCCGGCCCTGTCAGATCGTGTTTCTCTGCGTGATGCCAGCAGCCAGCCCCTGCGCTGGGAAACTCCCCGTGGCTGGCGCGGATCTGAGTCAATCCGTCCCAAGCGAAGCCGCAGCAGGAAACTGAAACAGTAAGAGCTGGAAACGCTTCTGTGGCTAGGCAGCGTTACTGGAGAGTGGGGGAGATCAATGTCCACGTCCCAGCCCCCGCCCGGCTTCCTGCCGCAGATCAGAGCTGGAGGTGGCGGGGGGAGGGGAGGGAGGAGGCGTTCGACAAGGCTCGGCGTCCGTTAGGGCACAAGCCAATGTAGTCGCTGTAATCTGGAAAGGTGATCCGTGGTGGAAACGGTGCGTGTTGTAGTTTCAGGTGGAGACCCTGCATTCACAGACCCTGATGCAGAGGGCTCAGTCTGAAACCGCCGCAGACCCTTTTTTACCCCTTTAATTTCCACAGATGCTGCTCGTCCCGCTGAGTTCTTATAGGCTGCTGTTTTTGTTTTTAAATACATAGTCATATAGCATGGAAACAGACCATTCGGCCCAACTCATTCATGCCGGCCCTTCCAAGCTGGTCGCATATGCCACATTTGGGCCACACCCCTCTAAACATTTCCTATCCATGTACCTGTCCAAGTGTCGCTTAAGTGCGGTTATAGTACCTGCCTCAGACACATACTCTGGCAGCTCGTTCCATACCCACCACCCTCTGTGTGAGGAAGCTGCTCCTCAGCTTTCTATTAACTCTATCCCCTCGCACCTTAAACCTGTGTTCTCTGCTTTTTGATTCCCCGACCCTGAGTAAAAGATTGTGCATTCGCCCTATCCCCCTTCAAAATGTTATATACCTCCATTAGATCACCTATCAGCCTCCTGCACTCCAAGGAACAAAATCATAGCCTGCCCAATTGTATACTCTGGAATTTAGAATTATGAGGGGGGATCTTATTGAACATATATGATTATTAAGGGGTCGGACACGCTAGAGGCAGGAAACATGTTTCCGGTGTTGAAGGAGTCCAGAACCAGGGGCCACAGTTTGAGAATAAGGGGTAAGCCAGTTAGAACGGAGAAGATGAAACACTTTTTCACACAGAGAGTTGTGAGTGTGGAATTCTCTGCCTCAGAGGGCGGTGGAGGATGGTTCTCTGGATACTTTCAAGAGAGAGCTAGATAGGGCTCTTAAAGATAGCGGAGTCAGGGTAAACGGGGAGAAGGCAGGGACGGAGTATTGATTGGAGATGATCAGCCATGATCACATTGAATGTCGGTACTGGCTCGAAGGGCCCAATGGCCTATTCCTGCACCTATTGTCTATTGTCTCCCCTTCTCCCTCTTCCCCATCTCTCCGCTCTCTCTCTCTCCGCTCTCTCCCTCTCCCCTCCACATGCCCTCTCCCCTCCCCCTCCCCTCCCCCTCCCGTTCTCCCCTCCCCCTCTCCCTCTCCCCCTCTCCCTTCCCTCTCTCCCCTACCCCTCTCCCCTCCCCCTCTCCCCTCCTCCTGTCCCCCTCTCCCCTCCCCCTCTCCCCTTCCCCTCTCCCCGTCCCCCTCCCCCTCCCCCGTCCCCCTCTCCCCTCGCCCACGCTACCAGGGGATTTCCACCGGGGCAGGCTGCAGCGGGGCGGGGCTGCCAGCCGTGGCACTGGCCAATTGGATCAGAGCGCGGCAGTGAGTCAGCAGTTGTTGGGTAGAGCGGGGCTGTACAGGTTGAGTTTCTGTCTCTGGATAACCCCGCCGCTGCCGACGCTGCTGCCGCCTAAAGGTAGCGCGTACCCCTTCTATTCAGTCAGCAGTGGACTGAATGCATAACATGGACACCATATACTGGAGTAACTTAGAGGGACAGGCAGCATCTCTGGAGAAAAGGAATGGTTCCATTCCCGTGAGATGCATCCTGTCCGTTGAGTTACTCCAGCGTTGTGTGTCTAACGTCGGTTTAAAACAGCATCTTAGAGAATAGACAATAGCTGCAATAGTAGGCCATTCGGCCCTTCGAGCCTGCACCGGCATTCACTGTGATCATGGCTGATCATCCACAATCAGTACCCCGTTCCTGCCTTCTCCCCATATCCCTTGACTCCAGTATCTTTAAGAGCGCTTTCTAACTCGCTCTTGAAAGCATCCAGAGACTTGGTCTTCACTGCCTTCTGAGGCAGAGAATTCCACAGATTCACAACTCACTGGGTGAAAATGTTTTTCCTCATCTCCGTTCAAAATGGCCTACCCCTTATTCTTGAACTGTGGCCCTTGGTTCTGGAATCCCCCAACATCAGGAACATGTTTCCTGCCTCTAGCGTGTCCAATCCCTAAATTAGTTTCTATGTTTCAATAAGATTCCCTCTCACCCTTCTACACTCCAGTGTATACAAGCCCACTCGCTCCATTCTTTCAACATATGACAGCCCCGCCATCCCTGGAATAAACGTCGTGAACCTACGCTGTACTCCCTCGATAGCACGAATGTCCTTCCTCAAATTAGGGGACCAACATTACACACAATATCCAGGTGTGGTCTCACTAGAGCCCTGTACGACTGCAGAATGACCTATTTGCTGCTATACTCAACTCCTCTTTTGTTATGACGGCCTCACATAATCTCACATTTATCCACACTGCTTATGCCATGCATCTTCCCACTCACCCAACCTGTCTTAGTCACCCTGCATCCTCATAGCATCCTCCACACAGTTCACACTGCCACCCAAACTTCGTAATTGTTACTTTGAATCCCTTCGTCGAATTCACGAATGTATATTGTAAGTATCTGCTGTCCCAGCACCGAGTCTTGCGGTACCCCACTCGTCACTGCCTGCCACTCTGAAATGAATCCGTTAATCCCTACTCTCTGTTTCCTGTCTGCAAATCAATGTTCTATCCATGTCAGCACTCTACCCCCAATACCATGTGCTCTCATTTTGCCCACTAATCTCCTATGTGTTTCAAAGGCGTTCTGAAAGTCCAGATACACTGCATGCACTAGCTATCCGTTGTCCGTTTTCCTAATTACATCCTCAGAAAATTCGAGACGTTTAGTCAAGCATGATTTCCCCTTCGTAAATCCATGCTGACTCGGACCGATCCGGTTACTGCTATCCAGATGTGCCGCTATTTCATCTTTTATAATTGACTCCAGCATCTTCCCCACCACCAATGTCAGGCTAACTGGTCTATAATTCCCTGTTTTCTCTCTCCCGCCTTTCTTAAACAGTGGGATAACCGAGGACCAGCCGGGAAGACCTGGCTCGCCCGCCACATATCGAGGACCCACGGGGACCCAGCTGGACGGCCGGTCAGTAGACCGGCTACGGGGCGGAGTGCACGGCCTCCACGATGGAGTGGGCCGCTGGGGGCTCTGCATCTGCCTGGGGCTCGGCTGGACCAGGTGCCGCTCCAAGAGGCTGAGCGCGTGGACCTGACCCGTTGGAGAAGCTTGGCCAGGCCGACCCTGCAACGCCGCCAGGAAAACGGGCCTTCACGGTCAGATCAAGATCCCTGCACTTACAACAACTGGGACTTGAACATGCCGCCAAACTGACAACGTTGTATTCTGTCTCACTGTACTACTGCTGTACACCAACACTGTATCGACAATGCGTATCAAATATGTATATAAGTGCTTATGTATAGTGATACTTGTTCTGAAATTTATCCCAAAATGAATTTCCCTGTACCTCGGTGCAGGTGACCAATAACGTACCAGACCATCCCTGTGCCAGTGCACTGTTCAGAAGGAGTGGCCGTGCCAGTGCACTGGACAGAGGGGGTGGTTGTGGACAGTCGTGTGACCAGCGACCCGTGGTCATCGCTGTGAATGTGGGAGCATCGCGGGGCTTAACTGGTCAGTTTGTGTGGGGTAAGGGTACGGGAGAGAGACTGCTCATCTCTCCTCGCCGAATAAAGACTGATTTTCTCGAGAACAGGGAAGGGAAAGGGTGCTCTGATCACAAAGGTCCCGTTGCCC